>NC_029772.3:98524067-98533988 GCF_000817695.3 Arachis duranensis | reverse complement strand
TTTATTTTTATAATGATTAATTATTTATCAAAATTGCTAAAATTTATTAATTCCAATCTTTTTTGCAAACTAATATTTGATCATTATTGTGGAAGACAAAAATCATAACCAAATATTTTTCTTTTTTTTACATAATTAGTGATTGTCAAGAATAATTTCAAACACTTGTTTTATATATAACTATTTACAGAGTCATTAATAGTAATGATACAAAATGTTTTTTGATGACTAATATATACTAAAATATTCCAAAAAAATATAATTATATTTAGACACTTTAAAATTATTAACTTTAATTTTTTGTAGTTATATTTTCACCAATTTTTTTAAATAGACTTGGTTCTAATTATTGTCTAATTTTTTTTTTTGTAAATTAGACAGATCACTTGAACTATACTGTAGAGTTAAATTTCTAAATTTTAGATTTGGGACTTCACCAAGCTGTCCAAAAATTACAATATGGTGTTTTTGAAATACAAGTGATATAAATTTACTTTTTTTGTTCGGAATTATAAGAGTACATGTACTTTAGTGTAACTGATAAACTTGAACAGAAGTAACGCTCTTACCATGACGGGTGAATCGCAGTGGGTCAGTGACCAGTATTGGCAGGAAATCCTTTTGAATTTTGATAAAGTGATAATAAGTATGAGCGTCCCATGTATTTTAAGATATTGGAATTTAAATTGAGATTTAATATTATATTTTATAATTAAAAATAAAATTTTAATTTTTTTAATATTTTTAAAAAGTGAGAATATAAAAAATTAAAATTTTTGAAAATAAAAATTAAAATTTTAATAATATTTTNAAAAAATAAAAAACTTAAATTAGTTTCAATCTTTAAATATCTATCACTCAGATTTAATTTTTCTTTCAAACACAGTCTAATAATTCATTTATTTATTTATATGAGTGTTGAACGTTTAAATATTATTGAGGTAGCAACCCATTTAAATATTAACTCAAAGTTTAGAATGTGTTTATATTAAAGTTTGCAAAATTTTTTTTATATCAAATTGATTTTATAAACTTAGATTTTGATATAAAAAAAAGCGTGTTAACATAATATATGTTTAATAATTTATATAAAAAATAAATTATAATAAAATGAAGGTTGTTTAGATTATATTATTTAAAATCAAAATTACTAACAAAATACATGAATTTATATTATTCAAAACCACATTTTTTCAAACACTTTTTTGTCCTAATTTAAAAGAATTTAAATTGATGTGCTGACATTTAATACTCTTTTAATAATAACTTCAATACTCTTTTTGTATTTTTTTTATTTAATTTGATCTTTTTAGGATCAATCATTTATATTATAAAATATTAATCATGATAAACAAACTACATTTTAATTCAAGAATCCACGATAAGAATTATATAAAACCAAAGGAAAAAATAACAAAAAAAAGTTTCATAAAAAAAGTTTTGTATTAGTAAAAATATTAAAAATTTTATATGAATAATGAGTATTAAAAAAAAGACAAAAATATACATTATATAAAATTAAAAAACAAAATTGACAAAAAATAATTATTTTTAATTATTTTTTCAGCTGTAATTATTGAACACAAAAATTACAATTTATTAAAATATGAAATTGCATTTGTCTTTAGAAGGAAAAATTTCAAACCATTGAACGCCCCGTTTTGTAACACAAATACTCAACCAAATACACCTTCAATTGACACTTCATGGTCATAGTTAATTAAGAAACACTTTATTTTTCTTAAATAAATTAGTGGTCTATATAAAATGTTCAACTTTTTAAGCTTTATAAAATCTTATGTTTAATTTTGGTTTCAAACATAATTTTGTCATATGACTAATAGATCAAAATTAAAATATAAATTTTAAATTTTATTGAACCAAAACTAAAAAAATTATAGAAATCAAAATTTTATTTAAGTTTTTTTTATTTTTTATTATATTTCTCTTTCGTAAATAAACCTTTAAAATGTATTTCATTTGACTTTTTCTCTTGCATAATTAATACATTTTTTTCTTTTTTTATTTAATTATTTTTCTCTTTTCTAAATTATGCTATAAAGAGTAAGATACAATATATAATCTATTACCTATAGTTCAATCTTTATTATACATTAAAAGTCATAATTCGATTTTATATACAATAATTTTACCAACTTAATAAACAAACGATTATGACGTGAGTGTCATTCATCTAATGTCTATATATAAATATTTTCTATCTCTCAAGATTTTAAGTTATAAATTTTAAGTTATAAATTATCTTTACTGTTCTGATATACTTCTCATATTTATTTGAGCATGAAAATACTTTTTAATTCTTTTATTTTTAAAAGTTAAACTCAATATTTTTCACAAATGTGTGGATATGGTTAGCTTTAATATTTTGAGTTTGCAGTTTTATTCTCAATAGTAGGAATTATGGTAATAAAATCTGTTATGCTCACCTACCAAAATGTGTCCAAAAGATATTCATATTTTTTTAAGTATGTTTTATTTCTTTTTTTTTATGTGGAATTTTATATTATACACATTTAATAAATAAAATAATGGGATAATAATTCAAAACTTTCAATCAATACAAGCAAACTAGATGTTTCCAAAAGTTACTCTCAAGAGAATTTTAGCTATGTCGCTTCTATCCCTTGTAAAGGATAGGGATAGTAATACTACTAGAATTCGTGGGTATCTATCTCGCACCGGACGGATCTTAACGAGACAAGTTTTTAGGCAGGGTTGGGTTTATATTTAATTTATGTTATGTATGTAATGATAGTTATATAAATTTTAAAATTTAATTTTATCTGTTAAATTTTAATAATTATAGAGACGGGTAGGGACGAGGCAGATACCTGCAGGAGTGGGTTAGAGTTTAACTTTTTATTACCCGTGGATAGAAGCGTGGCGGATTTAATGTGAGTTATTGTAGGGTGGAGGCGGAGTCAGATAGGATAAAAACTCGCCCTATTGCCACCCCTAGTAAAGGATCTGACCAGGTCACTTGGAGCCAAACGCAAGATGAGACTTTTAGCCTTAAAACCAAGGTTCTAAAAAGCAGTTCAACTTGAACTGATGAAAAATTCGGTTTGGACAGAAAACAAAACCGAAAGTTTGCAAAATCGTCATTGGACCCCCGAACCGATCGAGAACTGGTCAGTCGAACCCAACTGTGAACCGACCAATTTTTAGAATTTTTCTAGAAACATCGCCGTTTTCATTGTGGAACCCTAACCATTACTCAACTCTCTACTCCACACTCCACAAACGCGTAGCTCCCAGTCCTAGCACTCCCTCGAGCTTCTCCAGTTTTCCTTCCTCTTATCATCATCGAAGCCACTGGTGCGACTTTCATCCAGCCACCACCACCGTCGCTACTTCGAGCTTAAAGCCATCGTTGCAACTTCCGTCCAGCCATCGCCGTTGGAGCTTCAAAAATCGAAACTACCATTGCCGGTCTAGCCTACTGCCTCCATCGTGCAGCCACTTCCTAACGGCACCAGGCACCAGCTATGTTCCACCGCATCAGCCACTGTCCTCCCTTCCTCTGCTCTATTCTAGCTTCTAGCCCTATGTATGCATGTTGGTTGTTGCTCGTCGTTCGTGGTTGTCTTTGCATCTGAATCTCACTTGAGTCTCGTCTCAGTCACACTGCTGGCATCTCATGGTTTATCTGTCTCGTCGCCGATGGCAGAAGCAACTCGTGGGGTTGTCTCTTGCTTCTTCACCTTTTATAGGATGGTCGCCGACTCACTATTGACCGTTAGTGAGTCCATACACTATCGCTTTCTGTTTTCTCTTTTTTAGATTTCTCTTTTTTTTCTGTATTTTTGCATGTTTCTAAATTGCTAATCAATAAATTTTTTTTATTGCTAATTAAAATATTGCTGTAAATTGGACTATAAGTAGGATTTGTTAAATTTGTAGTTTCTTGAATTTGCACTGCTGAAGTTACTGATTCATTCTTCCTTCCGTGCTTTTTCTTTTGTTGTTTATCATTGGACAGCATCTTCCAATTGGTCTTTATTTGTTCAACCGTTTCCCTCCAAAAATTGTGCTAGCTTTGTCATGGGATCATTCTGGCACTTTTAGATTGACAAGAGACTAGTTTTGATCTAGTTTTATTTTATTGGTCTTTATTATTTTATTAAATTTATAATTAGGTTCTATAATTTTTTTCAATTAGGTTGCTATCCTACTTTTAATTTTATAATTATATTTTTTTTAGTGTAAAAGAAATATTAGAGTTAACTGAATATTTTTCTACAAATTAAAAGTATCCACAACTAAAAAACTAATTAGATCTTTAACTATATATATTTTGGAATAAATATTCTGTTAATTTTAATATTTTAACATGAAAAAGACCTAATTATAAAATTAAAAGCAGTATAAATTATAAAGATCCAATTAAAAAAATATAAAAATTTAATTATAAATTTAATAAANTTTATTATTCTTTTTCTTATTCTTGGGTCCTTGACCCCTTCATTCCGTGAAAAAAAAGTGTACAATAAAAACGTGATTGTCATAGTTCTTTTTTTTTTTCTCTGTTTTAAATTTTAAACAAAATAATGATAATTTATAAATAATTCTTAATAGATATTTTTTTAGGCAGTTTACCTGAATAAAATTATTGGCTTCTAAATTACATAAATATCTTAGACAAAAATAGGTTATTTATTTATCTTAAATAATTCTATGTAAATAAAATCGAGTCAATTCGATAATATGTAACATAGTAAATCGAAATATTAGAGGAAATCACACAAATTTAAAGCAAGGCAAAAACTATTTAAGAAGTCTAAGATAAATTGTAATTATTGTATGGCTCTTCTTCGATTTGTCTTCATATTTTCTTAGTGGATTATATTGCATTTGCATCCCATCTTGTGCATAGAGTAAGAATTTTGTGGGCCATTGTGATAATTATGGGTGTCAATAACTTTAGAGGAAGAAATATATATTATAAGAAAGATTTGCAAATAAAAGCTTATATATTAAACATTAAATTTAGATAATTGAATAATTATTAATTATATGTGTTTTTTAATTATATTTTATCTATTTATAATAATTTAAACAAAACTTACATTTACTTTTTATATATATATTAATTTATTTTTTGTTTTGGACAATTATTTTGAAATATACGGATTAAAATTATACATGTGTATATTCTATTGTTCTTTTAATGTCAATTACTTCAGTTTTTTTTTTCTTTTTTTATTCTGTAATATTGTTTACTCTCATTTTTCTGTATCAATGTGTACTTTTTGTTTACAACTATTTATGTTTGAATCTTAACTACTTTCAAATTAACAATTGGAATGCGTTTAGAATATACATTATTATTAAGATGCTATAAGGGTGGTATAAAATTTTTTTCTAATTAAAACACTGATCCATTTCTCTTTATTGTTTTTATGGGTTAATAGTTAAATGGATTTGGATTCTCTAAAATTTGAATTTTATTTAGAGAGTAAAATGTGATTTTTTACCATTTATTTTATAGATGAGACTAAGAATAAATATGAGAGAGAAATCATTCAAAGGTAGAAGATCATATTTTACCCTTTAAAGTACAAATTTAAAATTTAGAGGATCTAAATTTTAGTTAAATTAATTCCTGAAAGATAAGACATTTTTTAAATTTATTTTTAAATGATTTTTTCAATCAAATTAGTCTTTTAAAAATTACGAATTAATCATATTTGTCCTCCAGTCATTCCATTAACAATTTTTTTCAAAGATTGATGTTGTAAAACGTTAATTGATACAACAATGCTAGGAAACCAACTCTATATAAGCTAAGAATCAGCCAACTGGTAAATCAGAGGCACTGGTGACTTTAACCGGATGTTGCTACTGATAGGCACACGGATGTTTTTTTTTCTTGTAAATTGGATGGTTTTTGATATGATTTCTATGTTTCATGTGTTACACAATAATAAAACATAATTAATTATATGGAATCAATTAATGACTGATCAAAGAATCTGTTCCGTGATTCTCTCCTAACACTAGCGTATCTTCTCTCATGTTTTAAACGTGGTCAACAATAATTTAAAAAATAAATTAAATTATAAATTAATAAAACTAATTATAATTAATTATGTTGTTCCATTCTTGGCTGATTATTAGTTGGTTTCATATACTTTTTCTAATTGATAACATATATAATACCTAATATGTCTAATTGGGTATTGACTAAATATATTTATGAAAAATTATTAATTTAGTCATTTTCCTTAATTATAAAAATCCTATTCTTAATATGACCTAGTGATATGACTAAATTGATAGATTTTTGTAATTAAATATATTTAGTAAATGTCTAATTGAACATATTATGTGTTATATATGCTATTAGTTAACATTTCACATAATTAATCGTTGACGAAAATTGTGAGTAGAATAACTGAAGGACAGATATGATTAATTCGTAATCGTTGAAGGACCAATTTGATTGAAAAAAATTTTGTGGATGAATTTAAAGAATGCGTTATCTTTTAGGAACTAATTCGACTATTAATCTTTTTTTTTATATTGATATGAATTCTAAAAAAAAAGAAATTAGTATACTTTCTTATTAAGTTACATGCTAAATTAAATTGATTTAATTTTATTTACATAATAAAATTATTTAAGATAGACGTATGTAACTTATTTTTATTTAGAATATTTGTATAATTTAAGACGCCAATCATTTTATTATGGTGAATTGACCTAATTTTTTTTTCATGATAAATGGATTATGCATATTAAATTAGGCATGTGTAGCAACAAAAATTCAGATACTATCTTCTTTTATCAATTAACGGTCTTTTATGATATGGTATAAGTGAAATATTTATATGTGCATTAATATGGAAAAAATATTAATCAATGGAACATAACTTGTTATTAATAAGACGAGTAAAGTATTATTTTTGTCCTTAATGTTTGGGGTAAATTTTAAAATTGTTCCTAACGTTTCAATTATTCTATTTAAGTTTCTAACATTTTAAAACTGACTCAATGTTGTCCTACCGTTAGGGATCCGTTAACAGAATTGACGGCGAAATAAAATTGAGACGATTTTGAAACGTTAGGGACTTAAATAGGATAAAAATGTTGGGGACAAAAATGATACATAGAAATAAATTTTAATTTTATCTTTTAATAATATCAATTTTTTACTATACATAGTATTCAATTATTTTTTAATCACATCTAAGTAAATTACACTTAATCATATTACTTTTATTTTAAATAAATTAATTTTTTTTATAATTTTACTTTTAAAGATTTTTAGTTATCATGAAATGTTTATAGAATGACTAGTGTAAGTGTAATTTATTTAGATGTAATTAAAAAAATAATTGAATACTATGTACCGTAAAAAAATTAATATTATTGAAAGATAAAATTAAATTAAAATTTATTTTTATGTATCGTTTTTGTTTCCAAAATTTTTGTCATGTTTAAATCCCTAACGTTTCAAAATCATCTCAATTTTATCCCGCCATCAATTTTGTTAATGGATCCCTAACGACAGGATAACATTGAGTCAATTTAAAACGGTAAAGATTTAAATAAGACGATTAAAATGTTTAAAAAAATTTTAGAACTTACCCCAAACGATTAGAAATAAAAACAATCCTTTATTCTTAATAAGACATTTATTACAGGAATATTACTTTCGAAAGGGCAAAATAGTAAAAGGAGAGTATTAACTGAACGAAAATATTGCATCAAAATTTAGAAACCATACAAAGTCATAATTTGCTTCTTTTGACTCTTTTAATACATGTATTTTTTTATTTTGTATTACATAATCATTACTGAAATAAATAAATAATTATAGATGTAATAAACATTTATAACTATAAATATCTATTTATCTATTTGTCTATTTACTTTAATATTCTAAAATTAGATTTTTTTCAACTAATAGAAGTGAAGTATCAATTTCTCATAAATTCATTTTTCTGCCAAAATGAATGCACTATTTTCTCTTCTAAATTTATTTTTATAAAAATATATTTATTATAATTATACTATAATTAGTAATAATACATAATTATACTAATTTAGGAAAATATCTTTATTTTTAGAAAGTACTATTTTCATATAATGAAAGCACTATTCTTTCTTCTAAAATTATTTTAAAAAAATATCTTTATTATAATTATATTACAATTAGAATTTAATGAATAATGCATGATTATACTAATTTAGGAAAATATCCTTATTATAATTATATAAAATAATCTACTTAATATACTAAAATTAGATTTTCCTCCAACTAATGAAAGTAAGGTGTCAATTCCTTATGAATTTATTTTCTTTTCAAAATAAAAGTACTATTCTCTCTTCTTAAAAATATCTTTATTAGAATTATATTACAATTAGTATTTAATAAATAATGCATAATTATATTAATTTAGAAAAATATCTTAATTATAATTATATAAAAAATTAAACATAAATTTATAATTCTAATTGCCATAAATATGATACTAACGTTCATAGTGGCAGTGGTAAATTGATATTGTAATAATTAATTTCTATAATTATTTTTGTACTATTAATGGCTATATATAGTGTTTCTTTGTGGTTAATGAGTCTAAATCTAAGAGTTAAAGTATTCTTTTTTTTCTAATATATTATTTTTCTTTGATTGGGAAATTGTTTCTAAGGAGCTTTGTAGGTCAAGTTCAAGTCACATCCTCTCCATGTTTTTTACATTTGTCCAAAAATATTCGAAGTGGAGCATATAATGAGATTGAATTTTCTCAATTTAGGTTCACTTTTGAAAAATTCGTGTCAACCTTGAAGATGCAATTCAAAAATTGGTAATATATTTAAATTTTCTTCTCTTAAGCTTTTTGTATTAAAAATAATTTTATAACATGTTGTGATTTTTTTAGAAACTACCGGCCTTCTGGTGTATTAATGCAATGCCATTGAGGAGAATAAAAGTCAATTTAGTTTGACAATTTTAATAAGAAGATAGTCTGAATTTATATGAATTCCAAGTGTTCGATCTTATGATGTTATTTCGGTTGGTTGTTACGAGAATGACTCTAATTTATACGTATCTAAATATTAGAATAGATTAAATATTATTTAAATAATTTAGTTCTAATATTGATATTTGATTAAATTAGTTTTAGAGAAATTTAAATTGTTGTCTCAATTTATATATTATGACTATTCTTTTTGAATATGTTATTTTTAAACTTTTTAATATGAAATTTTTTTCTTTTTTTTATCTTTAAGTTTGTTTTCTTTTTTGG
The DNA here is from genome assembly GCF_000817695.3 of Arachis duranensis. Classification (NCBI taxonomy): domain Eukaryota; kingdom Viridiplantae; phylum Streptophyta; class Magnoliopsida; order Fabales; family Fabaceae; genus Arachis; species Arachis duranensis. The sequence goes on along the minus strand of NC_029772.3, from coordinate 98,524,707 downwards.
ATATATGTATCACATTTTTTTGTCTTTTAGACTAGTAATGCAATTATTAAGATAAATGTAATTCATCAATAGATTATAATAATTAAAAGTTTAATTATATTGTGTGGACACAAGCTTGATTAATTAAGATTAAAGCGTGAAAAAGAAAAAAGAATCACAATACGTGGTTTTGCTTTCTTGCTAATATATAAAAATATGTGAAAGAAAAAAAAATTATAATATCACCATTTAAAAAAATTGTTAATCATGCATATAAAAAAGGATCAGAGCATATGCATAGATATAAAAAATAAAAAATTATTACTCAATTGTAGAATAAAAAATAATCATATATATATATATATATAATTATAACAAAAAAATAATTAATATATATGATTTAAATTTTTATATGTACAATTAATATATATATATATTTAGAATTTTTTAACAAAATTAATATATATGTATATGAAAAGTCATATTTAAATTTAACAAGAACAAGACGACTTACATATAAATGGTTTTTATGGATAATAAGGTAAGTTGATTATTTTTCATGATTTTTTCAAGTGATGCTAGGTCCCTTTTATAAATATTTTTGGTTTATATTTTAAGTTTATTTAGTAAGTAAACCCTTGCACGAATCAAAGACAGTGCG
>NC_029772.3:98514156-98522974 GCF_000817695.3 Arachis duranensis | reverse complement strand
GAAAGAATGGCAAGCAAAAAAAATATGAGAATATTCTAAACATAATTACCGCTAATCTTTTTTTCTTTAGTTTTTAAATATATTATTTTATTTATTTATTTAGAGTAATAACTAAATTTATTATAATTGTAGTACAATTACCTTTAAATTATTAGTATTATTAGTATATTTTTAAAACTATTGACATATTATTAGTATATATAATAAGTAATACTAAATTTTCTTTCATATTTATCATTTAAAAAATTTATAATTTTGATATAGTCTTTATTCTATTTTTTTTCATACCTAATGACTATTAACTATGATTCTATCAATAATATCACCTATAATAGATTATACAAAGAGAAAGTATGGAAAATAAAGACAAGAATTATAAAGTTATAGAAAGTTTCATCCAAGTTTAACAAGAGCAAGATAACTTACATAGAAATAGTTCTAATAGATGATAAAATTAGTTGATTTATTTACTAAATTTTTTCAAATAATACTAAGTTCAATTTATAAATAGAGTTTAATTTTGATGCACTGACAGTGTAAAGCATTTTACACAGTTGTGCAATCACATCCGTTCTTTTGGATGACTATTCACGCGGTTAATGTGAAAGGTATTTATTTTTATTGATGTGTCATTATGTAATTGGATGCACGTGTAAAACTACTTTACAGTGTCAATGCATCAAAATTAAATTCTTATAAGTATTTGTAGTTTCATATCTTAAGTTAATTTTATAAATACACTATTTTACAAGTTAAAGATAATTCTTTTTAATAGTTTTGTAAATGTTAATAGCTTTTATATTTAATTTATTTTGAAGTAAGATAAAATTCATTGTTCAATCAATAATTATTTGACAAAAATATTTTAGAATGAATTGGTAGAAAAGAAGGTCTATATCTTCTCAAATTTTGAGATTGAGAAATCAATGCAAATTTTTTTTCTTTATGTATTACTATTTACTCTTTTAATTCTCGGTTTCATTCAAAAATGAGAAAAAAAATAAGATGTACACTATGAAATCAATTTACAATCTAATTACTTGATCATCTATATGATCACCAAACAACCGAATACATAATTTATTCTCTAATTTATAAAATTTAACAAAGATATTGGTAAACATATTGGTGTCACATTTATTATATATTTTATTTATTTATGTTATATTTGTAATTATATTATATTTATTTTTATCAATATATTTTTTTTAAAAAAATACCGTTAGTGTTAGCACATGGTGTATTAAATAAATTAAATGATAGAAATACGTAACTATTTTTTTTTCAATCAAGATTCAGTAAACTGACTTGTAATATCAATATATTAATAGTAAGGTGGAAAAAAAATGTAATATTATATCAAAGAAATTTGTTTAAATTATAATTATAATTTATGATTGAAATCATAATTTAAATATTTTAAACGAGATAATTTCATTTAGAGAATTTATAATTCAAACATAATTTTTATATATTTAATAGCTACATTCGAGTTAATACATTTAATACTATATTTAAAAAAATACGAACAATGCACATCATATTATTTATTTATTAATTAAATTATTACAATTTAAATTAATTTTAATAGAATAATTTAAAATTATAATTTCAATTTTATCACGTACATCGGTTAATACACTTGTTATATATATAAATTATAGAACGAAAATACTAAGCAGCCAAATATTATTTTTACACCAAGTCCAACTAAATTACGTTTATGTAAACGTGCGTTATTCCTTTTGTATTCGATATTTATCTATGTTATCTTTTTCTTTTTTGTTTGTATCTTTTTGTTTGAAAATTATTATTTTTTAATTTATTTATAGACAAAATATATATATATATATATATTAATTATAATCACAAATTAAATTATTTTATATTAAATAATTTATATAACGATGATTTTAATTATTGTCATAAATAATAAATTGAACAAGTCATTATTATTTTTGATTTAGAATAATTAAATAAGACTAAAAAAAAAGATATTATTTTATTTGGATATCAATTAGTCATAAATGGTAAATTAAATAAATTATTATTATTTTTGATTTAGAATTTAAACCAGAATATACTAATTTATTAGTTAAATTATACAGTTGGTCCCTATATTGTTACTGAAATTACAAATTGATCTATATACACTACAATAAATAAGGGTTTTCGCAACGGTAAAAAAACGTTGCCGTAGATTGAAAAACCGTTCTTAAAACTTTAGGCAACGCTTCGACAACGGTTTTTGACCTGTGGTATATGCGGCCGTTGCCAATGTTCAAAGGCAACGGTTGTTTACCTAAAGCAACGGTAACAAAAATTTTTTTTTGCCAAAGTTACTAGTATAGGCAACGGTTTTGAAAGAAAATTTTAAACAACGGTTTCGAACTGTTACTCGATAAGCAACGGATTTAAACCGTTCTCTTTCATGATCCAATGATTTAAAACCATAACTGAATAGGCAACGGTTTTAAAATGTTGTAGTTTTATTATTCACAAAGCTATCGATTTTAAAGCGTTACTGTTGGTGTCATTTTTTGGCAACGGTTTTAATACCATTGCCATTTTATAGTCGTCTAAGACAACGATTTTAAAGCATTACCATTGGTGTCATTTTTTGGCAACGGTTTTAATTTTAATTTTTTATTATTATTTAGTATCAATAAATAATTTAAACTATTTAAATCATGTCACTAGAGAAAAATAATTGAACATTTTTCATCAAATTTGACTTACAAAAATTGTTGTAAGATCCACAATCACATTATATTATTTGCTAGTAAGAATAAAATGTGTACATTTCCTTAAGTTTCTAAAAGAAATAATACTAATATTCTCACTTGAACACATTTCCAAATAGCTTCTTTATCTTTAGTCCCCTTTCAGTTTGTATAAATTAATGGACAAAAATCTGAATTTCTTGCTACTGTGCCAAAAAATTTACTCAAGTTGTTTACAGCTTCATCAATAAGACTAATTACCCCTTCTTCAATATCTAAAGTAATTTTTTTTCTATCTTCCAACTGTCCTGCATGAATCTTCAAGCATTGTGTAAGTCCTCGTGTTTTTTCACTGTTGTCTGTATACAAAAAGACTAATTAAAATGATCATAATATATTCAAAGAGACTAAAACATTAATATTTTTAGCATTATATACCATCCCTCTCTTATTGATTTATATATATTTAATTGAAAAAAAAACAACTTCATCCATTTAGTCAAATGAATAAAATTTCATAATTTCACTATTGCTAATGATTTATTCTAGCTGCGTAGGAAACTAGAATCTGCTTCTAAAATTAAAGTCAAAGTGTAAAAAGAGTCAGAAAGATCCTTTTTTTATATCATATCATAGTATGTGCATGTACCTTTTCTTGTATAATTAATGAGTACAGATTCTATTCAGATATTCATCTCATTTCAGTGACAGATTTATCATTTGATAAAATATAAATTGTAATGTGAAAATAGCCCATCATATGCAGCAATATATATACGTGAACTATAAAGTGTGAATTTGTGCGTGTGTGGGGAACTAGCCCACCATATGCAACTACGCAAACATAATAATTTTATATCAACTGAAGTGTGAAATTGAAATAAAGAAAATTTAAAAATATTATAATAAGTTATGAGTAATATCTATTTTGCTTAAATTGATATCGGCCTCATTTGTAAAAGTTTTCTCTCTTAATTCAATGAATGACAAATAACTAAAAACTTTTTTAAAAAAGAAAGAAGAAGGAATGAACTAGGACTACATAGAAAAGATGCAGAAGCTAGAAAAATAAGTAGCTTGTAGTGAAAGTAAACTGAACTATTATTTAAAAATGATAGCACTTACACCTCAATTACATAGAGAGAGTTATTTATAGTCTAGTGCACTAAGTAAAAGTCACAAACTCTCACAACTGCTATAAGAAAACTAACTATTTTAACATTCGAGTCTTGATTTTCTTGTTCGGGTTTTGCTATTTAACTTGAGTCTTGATTTTATTGAAAGCCTAACTCAAATTAATCAATTTAAGTAAATTATTCGTGCTTATTAATGAAAATAACAAAAAGCCATGTCCTTCCACACAACCATTTTAATCATTATGTTCACCAACAAACACTCTTTTTCAACCCATCCTGCCGCCCCCACCAATTAATAAATCTAATAAATTATTTATTAAAATATATCTCTATTATACAAATAAGTCATTATATATAAATCTTTAAGAACAATAAATTTAAAGAAAAATGATGTCATAAAATATTTTTAAGGAGACCAAAAATTTACCTTTCACAGTATTGTCTATGACCTCAGCCTCAGTTAGATTAATATAATCTTTATCCTGCTCCTCTATATTATCTCTTTCATTCTCATCCAATTGCTCTTTATCTAGAGTGTAGCTTAATGTCTAAGATAGTGGCAGTTACAGAGAGACGCACTATTTGATTTCCTTTTTTTGGTTTTAAAGAGACAAACTATAACAGCAACAACGAATAAAAAATATAAGCAATTCATAACCATAACTCTAATATTAATATTATTATCACTTCCATGACTACACACTAGCATTAGCACCTATAAATCAAACAAAACCCACTAAAGACACTAGTTACCACGTAACAAAAGCACCTTCAACCTATCTACTGGCACAAATAGACAAATTCACTATACTTAGTGAACCAAAACACTTTTCTGATTTATGACATCTAAAAATTAACAACAAAATCAAACTTATTTGCATTGAATAGTTCAAAGAAACACAAAATAATTGTGGTAATATTTTTCTATTTTAAATCAATGACCAAAACAGAACATTAACCAAAATTAATATTAAAAACAACACAAAATCAGAACATGTTCAGATAACTAATTATCAAATCAAAATTAGAATAGCACTATACTAAATCAATATTAAAATCAAAATAGCATTTCCAGAGAACCAATTCCAAATCAAAATCACACAGCATTATACTAAATCAATATAAAATTAATATTAAAATAAAAACAAAACTAGAACAACATTTTTAGAGAACTAATTACCAAATCAAATAATGGCAATAGAACAAAATTTAATACAACCATTTTCATCATCATGCTCACCAACAAACACTCTTTTTCAACCCACCCTGCCGCCCCTACCAATTAATAGATCCAATAAATTATTTATTAAAATATATCCCTATTATACAAAGAAGTCATCATATATAAAATTTTCACAGCAGTAAATTTAAAGAGAAATGATGTCATAAATGATTTTAAGAAAACCAAAAATTTATCTTTCACAGTATTGTCTATGACCGTAGCCTCAGTTGGATTAATATAATCCTTGTCTTGCTCCTCTATATTATCTCCTTTATTTTCATCCAATTGCTCTTTACCTGTAGTGTAGCTCAATGTCTAAGATAGTGACAGCTACAGAGAGACGCACTATTTGATTTCCTTTTTTTATTTTAAAGAGACAAACTACAACAGCAATAAAGAATAAAAATATAAGCAATTCATAATCATAACTCTAATACTAATGTTACTATCACTTCTATGACTACACACTAGCATTATCACCTATAAATCAAACAAAACCGATCAAAGACACTAGTTACCACGTAACAAAAGCACCTTCAACCTATCTACTAGACAAATTCACTATACTTAGTGAACCAAAACACTTTTCTTATTTATGACATCCAAATATTAACAACAAAACAAACTTATTTGCATTGAACAGTTCAAAGTGACTCAAAATAATTGTGGTAATATTTTTCTATTTTAAATCAATGACTAAAACAGAGCATTGACCAAAATCAATATTAAAAACAACAAAAAATTAGAACAACATGTTCTGATAACCAATTACCAAATCAAAATTAGAATAGTACTATACCAAATCAATATTAAAATCAAATTAAAATTTCCAGAGAACCAATTCCAAATCAAACTCACACTGCATTATTCTAAAGCAATATAAAATTAATATTAAAATCAAAACAAAACCAGAACAACATTTTCAGAGAACTAATTACCAAATCAAATAATGACAATAGAACATAACTCAATGCTATTAGGAAAAAACAGAATAGAACAGCAATAGCAGAGTAACCTATGGTGATCATGAAGCATGACGGTGATGGAAACAATGGCAGTGGCAACGATGAGACAGCGTGTCCTACTTCTCCATTACAGCCTCCTTCGCGCGTCACTCCCCCTGGTCTCGGATGCGTCTTCTTCTTCAGCAGCAATGAAACCAATCGGCGACCACAACCCCGAGCAGAAAAGGCGATGGAAACAACGCATGACTTTCCTTCTCTCGCACGCATCACAGTGGCGACAGCGGCTTCCTCTGGCAAGCACGAATCAACGATGATGGCGGTCTCTGTGGCGACGGTAGAGAGACGCGACGGTGACGGCGCGAGACAGCGCCCCTTCCTTCTCTTCCCTCGCGCTAGCTTCGACGGGTCAACAACGATGGAGGTGCGGTGCGAGCTCTCCCACTCCTCCTCGCGTCATGTGGCAATGACGGTAGCGGTCTCCCCTTCCCCCGCCGGCGACCTCTTCTCCCTTTCTCTTTCCCACGGTGCTTAGCTTCTTTCTCTCTTCTCTGCGTTTTCTTATAAAGGGATGGGGTTATAGGAAATGGATCCTCTCCATTTTTTTGAACGCTTGAGAGAATAAAGTGTGATCTCTCACTTTTAATTCTATAAGTGGGACCAAAATTAAATATATTAATCACATTTTATAAAATATAATTTAAATTTAAAATATTAATTATTCAAATTAAGTGATATAACTTTTCATTATTTTTCTATTACCGGAACTTTAATTCTAATTTATAAAATAACCAATTATAATAAAATTACGCAAGAATTTTAAATAGCTTAAACTCAATATTTATAAAATCAATTTAATCATTCTTAACATATTATTTTCTAAAAATAAAAAACTCGAATTAAATCATAAATTATTCGTAATAAAAGTTACTTAACTTAAATTATACAATTCTTTCTTATTTTTCAATTATTGAAATTATGTGAAACATTCAAATATAATAAAAATTATAATAAAATTCTAATTAATTTAAACTTAAATTTTTATGAAACTCTAATTAATTATCCTCGGTAAAATAATTTTCCTTAAATAAAATTTTCAATTTATATAATTATCTGAAATTAATTTTATTAGTATTGTTTAATTTGTATAATTATTTAAATAATATTAAAAATTTTTTGTTTCATAAACAATTGTTGTAACGGTTATAAAATCGTTCTTTAAAATAGTCAAAGATTAACGATTTTATTTCATTACTATAGCATAATGAAAAATTGAACTTCAACAACAACATTGTAAAAACTGTTGTCTAAAACCATCTAATAGAAGGATTTTAAAGTGTAGCATTTTGGCAACAGTTTTTATGCGTTTTCTTTGTACAATTATTTAAACAACGATAAAAAACCGTTGCTTAAATACAAATCATGGTAATGGTTATAAAACCATTCTTTAAAATAGTCAAAGAGAACGGTTTTAATTTGTTACTATAAAATAATAAAAAAGTTGAATTCAACAGTAACACTATAAAAAATCGTCGTTTAAACCTATCTACGAGATCGGTTTTAAGGTATTGCAAAATTTGGCGTTGCTAAAGGCCATATTTGTTGTAGTGATATTTTAAAAGTTTGTAATTAGGTCCATGTACAAAAATATAATTTTGTAATTAGGTAGGTCCTTAATGACGTTTGTCGTAAAAAAAATGCACATTTACCATAATGTCCTCTTCTTCCTCTTCTCTGTTTTCTTCCTCCTCCTCTCTTCAGCGTTTCCTCCTCCTCTCTTCAGCGTTTCTGTTCTTCTTCTTCCATTACCACGCTGAGCCACCACTGCCAAAGCCCGCTCCCGCCTCCTTCTTCCATTATCCCTTCTCTCCCCCGCTTCTCCTCCCTTCTTCCATTTCCTCCACAAATCAACATAAAAATAGTAGCTCATTTTATCACAATCATATAAAAATAGTAATAAATTAACATATTATAATTCAATAATTGAATAGCTAAAAAAAGAAAATTAATTTTTTTATAATGTAAAAGAAGAACGCAGGAGAAGGAGAGGAATTCGTGAGCACAGATGCGGTGGATCCGGCACAACCACAGTGAACCGAGGTAAGAGATAGAAAACGCTGGGGTGGGGTGCTATTTTAGAAAGTGAACTGGACCAACACACCTAAACAGAAACCTGACTCGGACAAGGCCCATCCTCAACACAACCATCGCAACTTAGTTCATTGTTTTCGTCGCGCCTCTTCTGCTGTACACCATGGCTGTCGCGTGTAAGGCGTTGTATATATTCTTCAGGTTGCAGAGCAATTCCTTGGTGATTTCTTAGATGGATTAAATCCCCTAGAAAATTTAACGAACGAAATGATGAAGACGGAGAAGGATAGTGGATGTTCTTGCAGGGAACAAAAGAAGGTTTCCATGGCCAAGAACGTTGTTAAGCGTTACAACAACGATGCAATTTTTCAGCCCCTCCACGATATCATATCCAATCGTGTCTCTCTGTCTCTCGTTGTCACTAATTTTTTTTCCTGGCCAAACACAAAACTTCCTAACGTCATGTGTTTTTTAGAAGAGTTTTTGTTCCATGGTGAGGCCTGCGAAACCGCAAGTATCTTTCGATGAAACCATCTGCAGCTATCCGAGCTCCGAGGAAGAGGAGCAGGTCGACCTACAAATCAATGAAGAGGAGGAGGAGGAGCTTGAGGTGGTAGCTCGTCAAGCTATATCCCGTCGTCGCCAAAGATGCTATGAGCAGTCGAGAGTTGTTGCGTTTAGAGT
>NC_029772.3:98512760-98514117 GCF_000817695.3 Arachis duranensis | reverse complement strand
TGGACGATGGGGTAGGGGTGGAGGGTGAGGTGCTGTTTTGAAAAGTGAAAAAAGTGAGAGTGAGAGAGGTGGGGAGGGGTGGGGTGGGTTCAGATAGCCTAGGGAGTTTTTGGTCATTTTCAAATGGTTAAATTATATATATAGTTGATCCATATACTTTCACTAAAATTACAAATTAGTCCTTACTGTCAAACACGTGTAACTCACATGTTTAAAATAGCGAATATGCTGATGGGTATTCTGTTAAATCAAACATTATTTGAATGGTGGGGACTAAATTACAAATTTAATTTTGTTTAGGGACCAATCACAAATTTTTAAAGTGTAGAGACCAATTTACAATTTCAGTAAAAGTATAGGAACCAACTGTGTAATTTAACCTATTTTATTTGGATTTCAATTATTGTCATAAATGGTGAATTGAATAGCTCATTATTACTTTTAATTTGAAATTAAATGAGAATAAAATTAAAGATACTATATTATTTGGGTCAAATATACTATTTTATTTGACAATATCTGTAATTTTATTCTCATTTAATTTCAAATAAAAAATAATAATAAATTATTTAATTTATCATTAATGATAATAATTAAAATCACTATGATATAAATCATTTAATATCAAATAACTTAATTTTCTATTATAATTAATATATATTGTTCATAAATAAATTAAAAAATAATAATTTTTTAACATTTTTTTCTCTACTTTTTTTTTTGCGTCTTCTCCGTTTTCTTTTGTATCATCATGGTCTATATTTTTTTCCTTCTCTATCTCAAAAAGAACAATAACAAGAGGAGGAGGAACAAAAAAAGGTATGTCTAAAATGAGCTCAATATTTATGTGTTTATTGAATGTGTCACATTTATATAAATTATTAGATTTGTTTAGATTAAAATTAAAGGCTAATATAAAAGAAGAGCATTGATAGACTCTAATAAATACAGAATATTATAATACATAAATAAATACATTAAATGACAATATTTTAATACAAAATACTTTAAATGACAACAAAATCTTTTATTCTTAAATAATTAAATATAAAATATATAAATACAAAATATCTAAATATTTTTTATTTATTAAAATTAATTATTATACAATTTTTTTTTATAATATTAAAATAATATTTTAAATTGTAACATAAAAATATAAAATAATTAAAATTTTATTTATATTACTTGACAAATAATTAGATTATTATATTTAAAATTTATTAACTAATTACTTTATTAAATATATTATTATATCATATAATTTTTTATCAAAATATTTGTAAAAGTAAAATTTATTTAAAAAGTTATATATAATATATGAAATATTAACTTTTTTATTTAGGTATGTATTTAA
>NC_029772.3:98510829-98512428 GCF_000817695.3 Arachis duranensis | reverse complement strand
TTTATATTTTTATGTTAGTTATAATTTAAAATATTATTTTAATATAATTATTAATATTATAAAAAAGTTTTGCATAATAATTAATTTTAATAAATAAAAAATATTTATATATTTTATATTTTATTATTTAAGAATAAAAGATTCTGTTGCTATTTAAAGTATTGTGTATTAAAGTATTCATTTAAAGTATTTATTTATGTACTATGATATTCTCTATTTATTAGAACCCATCAATACTCTTCTTTTATATTAGCCTTTGATTTTAATCTAATAAAATCTAATAATTTATATAAATGTGACACATTCAATAAGCACATAAATGTTGAACTCATTTTAGACATACCCAACAAAAAAAAACCTAACAATTCAATAATATTCAAGCATTTATTATATACAAAAATATCCACTATCAATTTAGAAATTTAATATAATAAAAGATAGATAAGTAAACTAACAGAAAAACATATATGAATTTTGTCGTAGATACTATATCGTGATTAAAAAATTTTGTGTTATGGTCAAAAAATAAATTTTTGTTATTATTTTTATTTATGATAATTTTTAATTGGTTAAAAAATTTTGTGTCATAATTAAGAAATTTCTAGTGTTGTAGTTAAGTGGTTTGGATGTTAATTTTTTGTTTATGTTTTTTTTTTCAAACAGCGCGTCATTATTTTAATAAAGAATATCTTTCTTCAATGAAAAATATTTTTTTTATTTTTTAGTGTGTTTGGTAAATTTTTAGTAGTAAAATTAAAATACTAGAAAAATAAATTTTTTTTTGAGAAATTGTAATTTTTATTTTTCTAAAAGATATTTTTTTTAAAAATTATATTTTTCATGTAATAAATAAATAAAAAGTATTTTTATATTGTTATACCCAAACATAATTGATAAATAAAAAATTTTTTTACATGAGATATTTAAACATAAAATTACTTTTATTTTTACATAAGATCTTTAAAAAAAATCATTCGAATTTTTTCTTTAAATCCAAACAAACCTTAAAAAAATAAAAATAAAAATAAAATAAAATAAAATAAAATATGCTGCAATGACACGAAAAGAAGGCAGAGGAGAAGAAAAAACGTAAAGCAAATAATTTGTTGAACTTAGAATCACAAAACTTGTTTTAATTTATTATACAACTAATATTTTTACTCGTAATACTATTATGAGAATATAAATCTTTTAAAATTACTTCGATTATGATATTATAGATTATGACACAAAAAATTTATAGCATTAAACTACTTTTATAAAATGATCGTAAGGGACAAAAGTCCCTGTTAGCTAAGAAGACCGGAGTCTTAAACAAAATTAAATAATAAGATTTTTAGTTGTTATTTTTAATTGAAAGAGTTTAATTTTTTTACTTAATTTTAATATTCGTTATCTAAAATTTGAAAGAATTTAACGTGTATATTTTTATATTTGATTAGATATTAAGTTTGTTGCAAAAATAGAAATAATTAATTTTTATGCTTACTATTTAAAAATAATATTTTTTCTATATATATAAAAATATAATTAGATATTAACATAAAAAAATTTATATTGATAGTTATAAATATTAACTCATTTTTTTTTTTTTAAATA
>NC_029772.3:98490783-98510463 GCF_000817695.3 Arachis duranensis | reverse complement strand
TCTAAATTTTAATAACAAAGTGTCATATGACACATTTTAGTTATTAAATTAGTTAGTAATATATAAATATAATATATAATATAACTATATTTTAATTTTAGTATTTTAATTTTAATTTAATTTAAATACAATTAGAGAATATTATGTTATATATTTTGATTATCAAATTCGTAATTAGTTATTGATAATGATATATAAAAGAGATAGAATAAATAAAAAAATAAGAGAAATAGAGTAAGTGAAAAAATTAAAAAGAAAAAAGAGTTCTTTAATTTTAAAAAAAAAATTTAATTTCATGATATCTCACACATTTTAACCTTAAAATTAGAGATATATAATAGATATAATAAACTACAGATCATTACTCAGTAGTCATAATGCAACAGAGTCGTGTTAGTCTTTCCAGCATACGAAAATGACAAATAAGCAGGAAGCTAATACCATCCATATTGTTAAACATGAAAGAAAAGAAAAGCGAAAAAAGAATAAAAGACACGCAGATGATGATGACGATCACTGACACTTCATAGATCCGCGTAGTGCATGCACCATGGATGTAAATTTAAAGGCACACTCTACTGTATAAATTAAAATGGTATAGAGAGAGAAAATAAATTCTTTTTATAGTTATTTTTTATTATTTTATTATTATTCAAAATATGGGTCCTATTTTTTTCAATTCTTTTTCAATTCATAAAAAGAAAAATTTATAAACTTATATCTTTACCATATAATTCACCAAATTTAAATATCGTCAGGGCACGGCAAAGAGATCCATTGCCTACAGTTCTTAAGAATGATCCTTACGGAGAGTGGAATGTCGAGGTTGCTGCCGAGAACGTTGTCTTTAAGGGCAATGCAAACACATAGAAGGGCATCAATCTTAACCAGGGGTGCAAGAAAATGACAGCATGGCTGCTGTGGTTTACCCTTTGGACCTGTGGCCAACACTGGGGCGCACGCCGCTAATTGTCGGGTATCAATAGGGCATTGTTGGCCCGCCGCATGCCATGAAGGCACCACGGTGGTAGAATTCACGGTGGTGAATAGAAAGAGGAGGAAAAAGAAAAAAGATACGGATGTAACATTTTTGTTGGAAGCCATCTCAATTTAGTTTAAATAGAGAATATGTAATTTTTTGATGTGGTTTGGAGGTGAGAATTGAGGATTTTGCGCTTATTTATAAGGGAAGAATTTGTGGAGTTTATTATTTTTAGTGGTGTATTAAGTTTTTATTTTTTAATCAATAATACAACAATGTTTATTTTCTCTCACATCTATAGTTTGATACTCTAAGACTTTCTCTTTCATCATTTATTAGTTTATTTCATCTTAGATTTAGAGAATTTTTATTTTAATAAATAAATTAATTATAATAATTACTGAAATAAATAATTTAAAAAATATTTATCGAAATAAATATTTTTTATTTTATTTACACGGTAAACGAGATAATTTTGCATGTATCTTGTTTATAGTGTAAACTAAATACGTGTAGTTTTTCAATTTTTATATATTTTATTTACATTGTAAACGAGATATATGTATTTATAAATAATTATATATAATTTTTGAAAATAATAAAAAATATTAATGATTTAAATTGGTCCAAACTCTTCTAAATAAAATATTTCAAATAATAAGAAAGACAAACGATTTTAAATAATAAGAAAGATGGAACACGTTTACTTTGGAATAAGTACTTGTTTCAAAATTCAAATACACCATCCATTTAAAATCAGCACCTCAACACATTTACTTTGAAAACACATATTAAACTGCCCACTATTAACTCTTATTCATTAATAGAAATCATTCCACCAATCAATCCATTTCTATTGAATTTTTTTATGGAATAATTTTATTTAAATTAAATTTCAAATTTTTATGTACTTCCATGTAATAAACGAGATTTTTTATGTACTCTCATACAACAAATAAAATTTTTAATTTTTATATAAATCCTAATAAAAAACCGTCAATGAATGAAAGTAAGTCAATGGAAGAAGCAATAATATCAAGACCAATTCTATGGTGTCTATCAATTGTTGCTTAATTTTTGCTTAATTTATCTTTTGTGGTAAGTTTTGATTTTTTAAAAATAATTTATTTTTATATTTTTTAAATTAAATATTGACCTTTAACTTTTTTAGTAAATAGGCACCACTTTTTAGACACCATAGCATTCACCTAATATTAATAATGGGTAGTTAAAAAAAGATAATCGTATGGACAGTTTAATAGTGTACTTATGTGTACTTTCACTTATTTTAACGGTGAGGAAAGTAAACTATTAGTGTGTGTTTGGATTGTGGTTTGTCAAACTGAAATTTGAATAAAAGTAATTTTATAAAATTGATTTTGGATAGAAATAAGTTTGTATCAACATTATTTATATTTGACAATTTTATACCAAATACACCCTTAAACGCGATTGCCAAACACACCCTTAACGGTGGATAGTTGGACTATTCATCTTTTCTATGAATTGCTTATCTTTTTTATTATTTAAAATTGTCCGTATTTTTCTATTATTTAAAATATTTCATTTATAAGAGTTTGGTCCAATTTAAATCATTAATATTTTTTTATTATTTTAAAAAATTATATATAATTATTTATAAATATATATATCTCGTTTACAGTGTAAACGAAATATATAAGAATTGAAAAACTCTAAGTATCTAGTTTACACTATAAACAAAATACATGCAAAATTATCTCATTTACAATGTAAACAAGATAAGAAGAAAATATTTATTTCAGTAAATATTTTTGAAATTATTTATTTCAGTAATCATTATAATTAATTAATTTATTAAAATAAAAAACCCTAGATTTAGAAGTATAAGTTTTATGTTTTATGTTTTATATCAATGAAATTAATTAGTGTTGATCGAAAAAATATTTTCGATGAAGGCAAATGATCCGAAGGGGTAAAGCGGTCGAAGACATAGGCAGTTTTTGAAAAGATACACGTACAAGTATTAGACGGAGGTACTTGACGCGGATTCGATTTCAAAGCCTTTCAAATCGGGCAAGTTCAATCGAACAAAGTACTCGAACATGATAATCGAATGAAGACATCGGGCAGTTAAGGTAGTGCAGAAGTTAAAGGCTCCCATTACACGAGAAAATCACGGGAAACGTTTATAGCCAAGCGGCAGGAACTATTATCAAGAAGAATGCATTCAAGGCTATGATATTGTAATTAATGGTAATTGATTGTCAATTACCAAAAGAAGATTATAAATATTAGGAAGTCTTAGGGAATAAGGGTTAGAACTTTGAACTCAGAAAAACACTCAAGCACACTCACATCCCAGAGAATTCCTGAGTTTGCAATCGAGTTAACTTTTCTGTCGGGTTCCTTCTATGTTTTTATTCTTTTAATATATCCTTTTGTAAACTTTGCATTTCAAGTAAATTTATCTTTTGAGTATTCTTTATCTTCTTTGTCTATTTTACTCTTTTCTGCATCTTTAAATTTTCATGTCAAAGTCCTTTGACTCAGTCGAAGGCATTCTACTGCTTTCTTTTCATTTCAATGCAAATCTTTCTATTTTCAGCACATTTTCTCTTTGAAAACTTTAACTTGTTTCTCCCTTTTATTGATTTACAAATTTTATTTTGTTTTATTCCCAATATCCATTTAATCGAAGACACTTATGCACTTTTAGAAAACTGGTACCTACATAGAGGAGTAGGTTTCGCTCCCAAACCACTAGATATTGAACCACTATCAATTTGCTAAAAATGGACAAAATAAATTGGCACGCCCAGTAGGACAGTTTTTAAAAATCGAAGTGAGTCAAAAAGATATTTCCATGTGTTAGTTAGTGTATGCAATTACGAAGTGGAAAGATCATTCACATGGCTGATGAGTTATCAGATGTGAATGGTGGTTCATCCATCAATGATAGCATACCAGTATCCATGCAACAAGCGAACGTGACTTCACGTTTGGAAGGTTCAATTGAAACTGAAAGTATAGTAGTTACGACTGTTCACACTGGAAATGTAGGACGTAATACTCGTCCATGTGGTACTTTGCCACCATATCAGCCTCCACTGACCGCTGGTTGGCCTCCTTATGGTCTTCCTCCTGGTTATACCCCACCAATGGGTGGTTTCGTTTCGTCCATTCATTTTGGGAATACAAGTGGAGTGAATAACACTCAAAACCCACAACAATATTCTGAGTATTCTCGTGATTATAATGTGGGCTCTACTTCGAATGCTGCTAATTCAATGGTAGTATATCGGCAACAGGTAGAGGAAAATCATCATGATTTAGTCAATTTATTGACTCAACAGATCACCATAATTCTGAATCCGATGATGGTTGATCACGAATCAAAATTTGAACGTCTTGCTAGACAAGTTGAATGAATTGCTCGAATTGTTGATTATGATGAGGGTGAAGGGCATAATGCCAAAGAAAATAATGAAGGTTTCAGAAATGCTTTCAAAATGTGAATATTGATGTTAATGAAGAGAATCCTTATATAGTTCCTCATGGGCAAAATGTAGATGAGGTTCTGTCCAGATTACGTGCTAATTGTGGCGGTGAACGTTATCAAGTCACCAGAATTGTGGAGGAAGTCTTGAATCGAGTTGGTCTGAATGTTGGTTTTATATTTTATGTCTACTTTTCCCCAAGTTGTTCAAATGGCTTAAGTGTCAAGAGGGGTAAAAACTCCAAAGATAGTCACAAAGTTTGTTGGGGAGGTCGAAGAATCGACTACTGAACATGTCGCATGATATTTGGTTGAGATCGGGAACTTAGCAAATGATGAAAATTTGAAAATAAAGTTTTTTCCTTCTTCGTTAACGAAGAATGCGTTTACTTAGTTTTTGAATCTCAAACCAAATTCGATAATGACATGGAATCAGTTAGAAACTGCTTTTCACGCTCAATTCTTTCGAGGGAAAATGAATGTGGCAGTTCTGATCTAGTGGCCTTGAAACATGAAGATGGTGAAACCATTGATGATTATCTAATACGTTTTAAGAATGCTAGAAGTAGATGTTATGTGTCATTACCTGAGAGTAAGATAGTGAAAATAGCAACTATGGGGCTAGGGTTTTATATGTGTAGAAAGCTGCTTAATGTGCATATCCCCGATTTAGCCCATTTGGCTGAAAAGGTTCATCAGACTGAACTCATGAAAAAAGAGAAAGAGAAGTATAGAATCGAGCAAAGATCGAAGAGTAAACCTTTTACTCGAAAAGAGAAAGTCACTTATGTGACCATGGAGTCCTCAGAGGAGGAACTCGATTTTGAAACAGAAGTCAATCTGGCCGAACTTAAGAAAGGCCCTCCATATGTCCGTTCCTTGCTTAAAAAGCTTCCTAATAATGAAAAGTCGAATGATTCAAAACTAAAAAGTGAAAAGAAATATAGTTTTGATATTTCGAAATCTGATCAGATTTTCGATATGTTTCTTAAAGATAAACAATTAATTCTGCCCGAGGTTAGAACTTTACTTTCGGTGAAAGATTTAAAAGGTAAGCCTTATTGTAAGTTTCACCAAGCAACAAGTCATTCGACTAACAGTTGTGTTCGTTTCAAGGACTTAATTCAGGAAGCAATAATGGAAGGACAATTGAAATTCGATAATGGCAAGAAGGAAATGAAGGTTGATGTTGATCCCTCCGATGCTGATGCCAGCTTTGTCGAGCCATGCTTTGGAGTGAACATGGTTGGCATGTCCTATGACTTTGATGTGGCTCTGGATGATTTCGAGTCACAAGTGAGATCTGTGTATCCCAAAGCAGGGGATGGTTTGTTGGATTTTTTAGTTCAGCAAATGATCAAAGACCGGGACATATCTCTGTATCCACGGTGTAATGCTGTCTTTGATGCTGAAGTAGCATCAATCTTTGAGAAAGAGAGAATGAAGAAAGAATTGGCTCATAGGGAAGAGCAGGCGCGCCAAAGGCAACCAATTCGACGTATAGAGGGTCAGAGTTTGAAGACCCCTCAACCAAGTGTGACTCCACCTTTAAGTCGATCTCAGGCAATAGGTGTTCAGTGGATTCAGAACTGTAAGGAGTTCCAGAAACGGGATCATTTGTATTGATGCAATCCACAATGGGGACATTGCGAACCTCTTCGAAACCAATACCCTTATTATCGTGGTCGGGCTAGAGGATATCCTAGAGGTAGAGGGGGAAGGAGAAATTTCAATCAGAGTAAGAAGCCTCAGTCAGAAGTAAGCAAAGAAGTAAGCAAGGGGGCAAAGCCTTCTGTACACTCCCAAATAGTCTTTCCATCTGATGGGGAGACTTATACGAAGGGGATTCCATCTCCTACAAAGATGGAAAAAGGCAAAGCAATAGCCCAGTCTTCAGGGGTTGACAAAGGTAAAGAAGTTGATGTCAAAGAAGATTACTTTGAAAAAGGAGATGATGATATGGTTGGCACAATTTCGATAATTCCAACCAAATACCTGGGTGAGTATGAAGGCGACCCGGAGGAAGATTATGACATGGAGGATGAAGAAGCTTTTTCTTTCATTCGAATTGAGGATGAGCCAGGACATTTCCTTCGACCCACTGAAAAACAAATGTCTCACATCCGTCCACTCCATATAACCACTTCTTTGAGTGGGATCAAGGTAAATAAGGTCTTGATTGATGGTGGAGCAGCAATAATTAGCCTTCTGTCCGAAAGGATGTTAATGAAGGTGGAAAAATATCCTGATGATTTGGTCCCCACGAATATTGCTATGACAGACTTTAGTGGGGTTTCGATGCCACCAAAAGGGTTAGTTACCCTTACTGTGAATGTTGGGTCATCTGAGCGGAATATGGTGTTTGTGGTGGTTCCATCGAAAGCAAGTTATAACGCTTTGCTAGTACCTTCTACTGTGCATCAGAGTGTCCTTCTGTGGATGAAGGATGAAAAACCTAAAATTGTCAAAGCAGATTCGAATTTATATGTCGAACAACTGCATGTCAATTTTAGGATGTACAATCCTAAACTAAAACCTCTGAATGTTGATTGAACACTGAATTCCTATAATTTTGAAGGTTGTTACTTGTCTTCGGAAGGCCTCTCGGTAAAGATACGTTACCCAGAGTTGATTTTTGCTCCAACTGGTTGGGATTGTCTCTCTTGAAGATCTTGGGAAGACTGCTCTATGGATCAGGTTGAGGGAGTTTCTAATTACCTGGTAACATTACGTAATTATTTAAGTAATTTTCATTTTATAGAAAATAAAGATGATTCTTCTGATGAAGTTAGATCACATAGGGTTAGTAGTCTTTCTAGTTATGATAATATCGATTCGATGTCTTCAGTCGAATTTAGTTATAATTTTACTGCTTTGTGTAATGGAAATAATGATGTAAGCCAAACTGCCGATTTGATAGTAGAGACTCATTGTGTAGAAAATCTAAGTAATATTAATGATCAGGTTTCTTCTATTTCTAATAACGCTATTGATTTCACTTTTGATTGCATCTATGATTTAGAACCATTGGGTTTTGAAAAATATTCAGTAAAAGATGATGATCATTATAAAGGATTTGAATCCCAAAGTCCCTTAGAAGAAATTAATTTAGGGACTCTTGATGACGTTCGAATCACATATATTTGCAAAAATCTTGTGGATCCTTTTCGAACTGAACTCTTTAATCTTTTACATGAGTTTAAGGATTGCTTTGCTTGGGATTATCATGAGATGCCTGGTCTTGATCGTTCACTTGTGGAACATTTATTAGCATTAAAGCCAAATGCTAGACCTGTGAAGCAAACTCCAAGGCGTTTTGCTCTAGAAATCAATGAGAAAATTAAAGAAGAAATAGAATGTTTGATTAAAGCGAAATTTATTCGAACTGCACGTTATGTAGAGTGGGTTTCAAATATTGTCCCTGTAATGAAAAAATGGAAAATTGAGAGTATGCATCGATTTTCGAGATTTGAATAATGCTACTCCAATAGATGAATACTTTATGCCAATAGCAGATATGTTAATTGACGTTGCGGCAGGAAATCAAATCTTAAGTTTTATGGACAGTTATTCAGGATATTACCAAATCTTCATCGCCGAAGATGACGTGTCTAAAACTGATTTTCGTTGTTCTGGAGCATTAGGCACGTATGAATGGGTGGTTATGCCTTTTGGATTGAAAAATGCTGGTGCCACGTATCAGCGAGCAATGAATACTATTTTCCATGAGTTTATTGGAAAATTTATGGAGGTA
Organism: Arachis duranensis; assembly: GCF_000817695.3. NCBI lineage: Eukaryota > Viridiplantae > Streptophyta > Magnoliopsida > Fabales > Fabaceae > Arachis > Arachis duranensis. The sequence goes on along the minus strand of NC_029772.3, from coordinate 98,502,249 downwards.
TATATCGATGACGTTATGGTCAAATCGATTTCAGTAAATCAGCATATTAACCATTTAAGAAAGGCGTTCATTACCATGAGGAAGAAGGGATTAAAAATGAATCCTTTAAAATGTGCTTTCGGTGTGTCAGCCGGAAGCTTTTTGGGTTTTGTTGTCCATAAAAAGGGATTGCGATTGATAAAAATAAGGCGGACGCAATTTTAGCACTATTTGCACCCAAATCGAAGTAAGAAGTGTAGTCCTTTTTAGGCAAGATAAATTATATTCGGAGATTCATTTCGAATCTTTCTGATTGTACTTGAGTGTTTGCACCTTTGGTAAAACTAAAGAATGATTCACAGTTCGAGTGGACGACTGAACATCAGTCAGTGTTCGATTCGATTAAGGCTTATTTGTCTAAAGCTCCGATTTTGGAGAATGTTCGTCCACATGAGCCCTTAAAATTATACATCGCAGCATTGGAGTACACAATTGGGTGTATGTTAGTCCAGGATGATGAAAACGGGTATGAGCGGACTGTTTATTACCTTAGTCGAGTTCTAACTGATATCAAAACAAGGTATTCCCCGATAGAGAAATTATGTTTGTCTTTATATTATGCCTATATGAAATTAAAATGTTATATGGTGGCTAAATCGGTCAAAGTTATGGCACAAACAGACCTCATCAAATATATGTTAAGTTTTCCAATGCTACGAGGGCGTTTAGGAAAATGGATGCTGGCATTAACAAAGTTCGATTTACAATATGTCCCAGCTAAGACTGTAAAAGGTCAGGTCATTGCAGATTTTCTTGTGGATAGTTCGAAAGATCTAAATGACCAGGGGACAAATGTTATCGATGTGAAAGTCGATTATTGAAAGTTATATTTTGATGGATCGAAGCATAAGGACGGTGCAGGGGTTAGAATTCTTATCATTTCACCTGAAGAAATTCCATCAGAATTCTTGTTTGAATTAAAATACCCTTGTTCGAATAATATGACGAAGTACGAGGCTTTGATTTTGAGTCTTGAAATATTGATTGGAAAAGGAGCTTTGGAAGTTCAAATATTAGGGGATTCTCAGTTGGTTTTAAAGCAGTTATCGAAGGAGTTTAAGTGCAATAATGAGATGTTACAAAAATACTTAATAACTGCTTGGGAGTTATTAACCTCTTTTTAAAAAAGTTTCATTGGTTCATATTCCCAGAATTCAGAATAAAATTGCTAATGAATTAGTCCAAATTGCTTCAAGATATAGAATTGGTCTAGAAACTCTTAAGAAGTTGGCTAGTGTCCATCAAATTTTAGTGCCTGCAAATGAAAGAGAAGTTTTGTGCATAGATGAATGGGAAAGTACTGATTGGAGGAAGCCTATTTCTCAGTACTTGAAGGATCCTAATGTTTCAGTCGAAAGGAAAATAAAATTGCAGGCGATGAATTTTGTTATAATGGCTTATGAGTTATATAAAAAGGGGATCAATGGAAGTTTGTTGAGATGTTTAGGCCAAGATGATCAGAATGTTGCCTTAGGTGAAGTCCATAATGGAATATGTTGTGCCCATCAGGCAGAAAAAAAGAAGAAATTGGTGTTATATCGCAATCATGTATATTGGCCATCTATGATAAAAGATTGTATCGATTATGCAAAGGCATGTCAGGAATGTCAAAAACATGGTTCAATACAGCAGATTCCAGCATCTGAGTTGCATTCGATAATAAAACTATGGCCGTTTAGAGGTTGGGCTTTAGATTTGATTGGGTTGATTCACTCTTCCTCATCAAAACAACATAAATTTATTTTAGTAGCAATTGATTATTTTACAAAATGGGTTGAAGCAATTCCTCTAATAGAAGCTGGTCAAAGTGAAATAATAGACTTTATCGAGGAACATATCATCCATCGATTTGGAATTTCTCAAACATTAAGTACTGATCAGGAAACTATGTTTACTGGCCAGCGAATCAAAAATTTTGCAGCCTCAAGGAGTATCAATATGATTACCTCAACTCCTTATTATGCGCAGGCTAATGGGCAAGTAGAGCCAGCAAATAAAATATTGTTAAGTTTGATCAAAAATCATATCGGAAATAAGCCTCGAACGTTGCATGAAACCTTATGCCAAGTATTATGGGCTTATCGAAATTCACCAAGAGGATTGACAGGTACTTCACCCTATAAACTAGTCTATGGCCATGTTGTAGTGTTGCCATTGGAGATTAATTTAAATACTTTGAGGGTGTCAAAGGAAAGTAATTTGCCAGTTGATGATTACTGGAATGCGATGTTTGATGAACTGAATGAATTGGATTCAGAGCGAATATTGGCACTTGAAAATATAATTCGACAAAAAGAAAGTATTGCTCGGAGTTATAATTGTCGAATCAAAGAAAAATCTTTTAGTATAGACGAGTTAGTTTTAAAAGTTATTTTGCCAATGGAAAAGAAATTGAAATTTCTTGGCAAATGGTCCCATGCTTGGGAAGGCCCTTTTCAAGTGATAGGGACATATTCTGGAAATGCTTATCAGATTAAGGATATCGAGTCAGAAAAAGTAGTTAACTCGATCAATGGAAAATATTTGAAGCGATATTGCTGTTGGTTAAATTAAAGTTAAACATGCATAAGTCCAGAGAGATAAAAACCACTACAAAAGAAAATAAAGCCTGAAATAAAGAAATTCAAGGTGTTAGGAGTTTGCCAAGTCTGAACGCAACTTTGTTCTTTTATTATCCAAAGTTGAGAGTGCTTCAATATGCTTGAACTTGTCGAATTGGACTTGTTCAAATTGTTTCTCATATTCTTCTTGCTTGGTCTCAATAGAAACAATTTCTTGGATGATCTATTGTTGTTCTTGTTGGGCAGTAGTCATAGTAACACCTATTTCAGCCCGCCTTTCATGCACTTTGGCAAGTTTTTTATTAATCTGGGCTAGTTCTGCTTCAAGCCTTATTTCTTCCTTGTCATAAAAAGCTTGAACAAAAATGGCATGGGTGATCCTCAAGTCAAATTCTTCACGGAAATTTTTTTTCGATTGAAGAGCAGAAGCACAATTATTTATTTTGGTTTTTATTTTAGCCTCTTCATTTTTGATTTCTTGAAGTTGGTAGTGAGAGGCTACACTATTGTTAGCAAGCTCTTTGAATTGTTGGACTATGGCATAATACGGGGTAGAAGCTGGAAATTCAAAGGTAGAGTTCAAAAAATCAGATAAAAGTTGGTTGAGAAGGGTATCTTTGATCCATGCAACCGGTGAATGATCCAAAAGTTTAAGAAGTAACCGGAGTTGCTCTCGTGTGTCAACATCCAATTCGAATAGAGAATTGGATGAAGCAGGTCAAGGGAGTATTGGAGTAGGAACAGGTACTTCGTCTTCTTGAATAACTCGATTTAAAACAGAGATAAGGTTAGCCAATGTAGCACTAATGGGTGTAGTAGAAGCTCCTGAATTTTCAGAACCTGACCCAGAGGGAGTTTGAAATCCAACTTGTTGAGGAGGGTTGGAGAATCCTTGAGGAGTTTCTAAAACTTTGGATCGAGATGAGTCTGAATTTGTTGTCTTAGTAACTTGAGAGATAAAATCAGAGTCTGGAGCCACTCATTTCTCAGCAGAAATTGCAGCCTGATTGTTTGGTGAGTTCGATTCAAGTATCTGAGTGTCTATTGGAGAATGCTGCGAGGGATCCGTCGTTAGATCAACCACCTATGTTACATGAGGAGGTGGAAAAATAGTGTAAAATGGCTGAATGGATCCTGTGACTTGAATTGAATCATGGGATGTAGAGTGCTCTTAATCATGATACTGTTGCAGAATTGGCTGATCAGATGCTAATGGAGATGTGATTGAATGAGCAGCAGTAGTGGACAGATATGAAAGGTACACAATTATAAGTTAAGATTTATTATAACTAAAAAGAGATATATGGAAATTGATAGAGTTACCTGGATGAATCTTGGTTTTCTGATCAATTGAGGATCGAGATTTGAATCAACTGTATCTTCTGATTGAGAAGAGGCAGCAGGGACGCCTTTTGTGATATGCTCACTTCCATCAGAGCTTTCACTTGATAGTTGTAGGTGCAACTGATAAAATTTGAAATTGAAGAGTTATTAAGTAAATGCAGTTTCCAGAATGTTTTGAGTTTAAGTATTTAGATATGAATAGAAATGGTTACCCTTCTGGAAGTCTTGGTTGGAGTCCTTCAAACTTTGTGTGGTGGTTGTTGAGCAGTATCGACTTTTCTTTTGTGAGTTATTTTTGGAAAACTTTCAGCAGCAGGGGCTGTTCGAATAGCAGACTATTGAATTTCTTCTAAGGTACGAGTGTACCTTGAATAGTAAGCGGCCCACCAGTCAAAGCAGGATTTGGTAATGTATGAGCTGTGTTCATAGACTAGAAAATTGAAACGTTCCTTGCATTGTTGATTCTTTGAGAGGCAAGTGTTGAAGTCTTTTTGAGAAGTTAAGGTGATATGGTAGAATGGGTCACCGTTTCGTGGCAGTGGTATTGGGATTGCTTGAGAAAACCCCAGCTGCCTGGCTGATAAATGAGGAGCATACAGGGTTACTTTGAATCTTTCCTTTTTGTGTTGGGGCAACCCTGTAGGAATCACTTGGACAGCTAACAAGTTTGCCAAATTCCGGTTCGCAAGCTCATTTTCTTTGCTGTTGTTGGGGAAGAGTAAACAATCAAGCCAGGCAGGACCACAATTTTGACGCATAAAAGGAGTGAAATTGAGGTTGTCATTGTTAAAATCATTGCAAGAATGAAGGAGAAAAAACAGTCCAAAATTGGTCTTCATCCGATTGTGTGTTCGGAAAGTTGGGTTTGTAATCAGCTAATCGAAAACCTTCGATGTGCTATTTATCAGTACCACCACCTCCATGTTTTGTCATGAATTTCTCGAAAATGGCATTGAGCCATAATTGGAGAAGCCAGAGGGAGCCACCTATACTGAGTATTCTGTTGTCTCAGAACTTTGGCCAAATTAAGAACTTTTCCTTCGTGAAGCAGAGCAGCCAAAGGAAGAAAAAGTTTTGACATTTGAACGCTTCGAGAACAGAAAAGGATTGCGTTCAACTAATAGAACAAGAAGGCTACATGTTCATCATCTGTAACCTTAGTGCCTTCTTCACCCATGTTTTGGATAATGAAATCACTATAAAAATTGGTTAGGGCAACATTGTATTGATGTTCAGGTTGCATGTTAGGGGTACAGTCGGGAGAATTTATCGGAAATCCCGTGATAGCGACTACATCTAAAAGAGACATTTCGATCATTCCACAAGGAAGGTGGAAATTGTTGGTTGTCCTGTTCCAGAAATAGGTCACAGCACCAATCATCCAAGGAAGTGTTGTGGGTGAGAAATAGGAGAGTCTTAGTAGTTCTTGTATTCCTAAAGCCCCCCAGTTAGCGCTTTTCGTAGGTTCAAGGCGTTGATACCAGGCCGTGAAGTCAAATCCTCAAGGATTAATCTTTGGATTATTCCTGAAAGGTTTTTGGTTAATGAAGTAGAAAATGTTGAAAGCTTGGTTAATTAATAGATCTTCCCCTTTAGCATTAGGGAAGAAAAGAAGTCTTTTGTTTGCTTTATCTAGGGATTCAACTGGCCGAGGAAACAATGAGTATCCGCACCCGCTGTAAAAGGGATCAAGATTCTAGTATCTTTGATTTGAAGCTGAGGATTGTCAATGACTTCGTCATTGACTTGATTTAGTATACGAAGGGCTAGTGGAGATGGTGGTGCTACCGCAAGGCCTTTACCCTTGTCTTGGGCAACGACATAAGAAGAGGGAGCAGCCATTATGGAACGAAGGAAAAGGAAACAAAGGATTGAGGATTCTGTAAGGAGGTTTGATGTAAGAGGGGTTCAGATAGTAAGGGTTCAAGAAAAAATTGAACGAGAGTAAGGATGATGAATTTAAAGTGTGACTATAGCCGTTACTGTGGAAAGAATGCGAATAGATGTAACTTCGTAAGGAAGATGAAGTGGTAAAAAGAGAAAGCGCAAGTCTCGGAAGACGTGTTGAGTGGGTCAGTATTAATGGGAAGTTAAATGGTAATTATTACTGATTTAAAATTGAATTTTGAATTTGGATTAAGTGTTTTATCTTCCAATAATGTTATCGAAGGCAAACACATTAATCCAATGGGGCAATTTATTGATCGAAAAAATATTTTCGATGAAGGCAAATGATCCAAAGTGGTAAAGCGGTCGAAGACATAGGCAGTTTTCGAAAAGATACACGTACAAGCATTAGACGGAAGTACTTGATACGGATTCGATTTCAAAGCCCTTCAAATCGGGCAAGTTCAATCGAACAATGTACTCGAACATGATAATCGAATGAAGACATTCGAATAAATGAATCGGGCAGTTAAGGTAGTGGAGAAGTTAAAGACTCCCATTACACGAGGAAATCACGGGAAACATTTATAGCCAAGAGGCGGGAACGGTTATCAAGAAGAATGCATTCAAGGTTGTGATATTATAATTAATGGTAATTGATTGTCAATTACCAAAAGAAGATTATAAATATTATGAAGTCTTAGGGAATAAGGGTTGGAACTTTGAACTCAGAAAAACACTCAAGCACACTCACATCCCAGGAAATTCCTGAGTTTGCAATCGAGTTAACTTTTCTGTAGGGTTCCTTCTATGTTTTTATTCTTTTAATTTATCCTTTTATAAACTTTGCATTTCAAGTAAATTTATCTTTTGAGTATTCTTTATCTTCTTTGTCTATTTTACTCTTTTCTGCATCTTTAAAATTTCATGTCAAAGTCCTTTGACCCAGTCGAAGGAATTTCAACTGCTTTCTTTTGATTTCAATGCAAATCTTTCTATTTTCAGCACATTTTCTCTTTGAAAACTTTAACTTGTTTGTCCCTTTTATTGATTTACAAATTTTATTTTGTTTTATTCCCAATATCCATCTAATCGAAGACACTTTGATGCACTTTTAAAAAATTGGTACCGGCAAAGAGGAGTATGTTTCGCTTCCAGACCACTAGATATCGAACTACCATCAATTTGCTAAAAATCGACAAAACAATTAGATTCAATTCGAGTAATAGATAAGGTTAATGCAGCCTTCATTTTCTCTTATCTCTTTAATTTGATCAAGTGTACACTACTAAAACATACCATATTGTTACGATATGGATGTCCATATCTATTCAATGTCTACTCAGCATTATTCTTTCCTCCATTCAAGTACTATTGGAAAGTACAAGCATTAAAGAATGTGCGGTGCATGCTTTCCAACCTTTGAAAAAGTGAACCTTGAACTTGTATAATAGAGGAATGAACTTAGGCTTTATACACAGTAACAAAAAACAAATGCAATTCTCTCTCTTTTTACTTTTAATACTTATTTCTATCTTTATATATATATACACACACACATTACAACATATAATATTAATGTATATATATAAAAATCATTATTGAGCTAATTATATTAATGCTAGAGTCTTCTATTTATACATCTTTATTTTATATTAATGATAGAGTCTTCTATCCTTGATGCATTTAGATCCTCGATCAGGGCAATGTGAACTGGAAGTTCAAAAGATTATACATTTGCAAAGAATAACAAATGATTTGCCTGATGCATTTTCCGATACAAAGAGGATAACTAAATCTTATATACCAGCGAAAAATGCCCCAATTCGAATTGATGTCCCAGTAGGACAAGTAGCCATTGAAGCAAATTCATGCCAGAAGCGTGGCAGGCCTGTCGATTCCAAAAACAAAAATTTTCGAAAGAGAAAAGAGGTAAATAATATTCCTGTTGAAAAAGATATAGTAGAGACACCTGCAGTTGTCCAAAATTCTAATATAGTGTTAACCCTAGAAGATGTTCAGGTACCTAAAAATTGTAAAAATGATGAGATCTCGATAAATTATATCTTTACAGGAGAGAAATGGGACCGAAATAAGACAATTGTCAATGAAATATTTGCATATAATGTGGCATTGAATATCATGCATGAAAATAAGGATCTTGAGCCAAGATCAGTCGAAGAATGTCGACAAAGGAATGATTGGTCAAAATGGAAAGAAGCAATGAAGGCTGAATTAGACTCACTTACAAAACGTGAAGTCTTTGGACCTGTAGTCCGTACACCTGAAGATGTAAAAGCTGTTGGATACCGATGGGTATTTGTGAGAAAACGAAATGAGAAAAATGAAGTTGTGCGCTATAAAGCCCGACTTGTGGCATAAGGTTTTTCGCAAAGGCCCGGTATAGATTATGAAGAAACGTATTCCCCTGTAGTGGATGCGATAACATTGCGTTATTTGGTCAGTTTATCTGCATATCATAAACTGCATATGCATTTAATGGATGTGGTAACTGCCTATTTATACGGCTCATTAGATCGGGATATCTATATGAAAGTCCCTGAAGGACTAAAGATATCTAAACCATCCAATGAATATTCGCAAGGGTTATACTTAGTCAAATTGCAAAGATCTTTATATGGTCTAAAGCAATCTGGACGAATGTGGTATAATCGTCTTACTGAGTATCTGGCCTAAAACGGATTCAAGAATGATGATATCTGCCCATGTGTTTTCATAAAGAAAATTACATCTGGGTTCATTATAATTGCTGTGTACGTTGATGATTTAAATATCATTGGGACTCCTGAAGAGATTCCAACAATTATAAAAACTCTAAAAGAAGAGTTTGAGATGAAAGATCTTGGAAGAACTAAATTTTGTCTCGGCCTGCAGATCGAGCATATAAAAAATGGGATCTTTATTCATCAAACAATATACACAGAAAAGATCTTGAAGAGATTTTATATGGATAAGTCACATCCCTTGAGTACCCCAATGATCGTAAGATCTTTGGATGTGGAGAAGGATCAATTCCGTCCTAAAGAATAAAATGAAGATATCCTTGGTCCTGAAGTACCATATCTTAGTGCCATTGGAGCGCTAATGTATCTTGCTAATAATACACGACCCAATATATCATTTGCTGTGAATTTACTAGCAAGATACAGTTCCTCTCCAACCAGAAGACATTGGAGTGGAATCAAACAGATCTTTCGATATCTTCAAGGAACGGTTAATATGGGATTGTTTTATCCCTATGGATCCAAGTCACAATTAGTTGGCTATGTAGATGCTGGATACTTGTTTGATCCACATAAAGGGAGATCTCGAACAGGATACCTGTTCACATATGGTGGTACAGCTATATTATGGAGGTTCACAAAACAGACGATAGCAACAACCTCTTCTAATCATGCTGAAATACTAGCGATTCATGAAGCTAGTCGCGAGTGTTTTTGGCTAAGGAGCCTGATTCAATATATTATGTCGTTATGTGGATTGATTGATCATAAGATAGCTCCAACTGTCCTGTTTGAAGATAATACAGCATGCATTGCTCAACTTAAAGACGGATATATCAAAGGTGATAGAACGAAGCATATTTCTCCCAAATTTTTCTTCACTCATGATCTTCAAAATCAAGGGACAATTGATGCCCAACAGATCTGCTCAAATGACAATCTGGCAGATTTATTTACAAAGTCACTCCCAAAATCCTCCTTTGAAAGATTAGTACATGAGATTGAGATGCGCCGATTTCGAGACATTAAATGATGTCGGCAAGAGGGGGAGACTGTACTCTTTTTTCCTTGGTCAGGTTTTTTTTCCATTGAATTTTTTTGACAAGGTTTTTAATGAGGCAGTCCCCATCACAAAGGATATTGTACTCTTTTTCCTTCACTAAAGTTTTTTTCCCATTGGATTTTCTTTAGTAAGGTTTTAACGAGATATAATTCTAAATGGACATCCAAGGGGGAGTGTTACGATATGGATGTTCATATCTATTCAATGTCTACTCAGCATTATTCTTTCCTCCATTCAAGTACTATTGGAAAGTACAAGCATTAAAGAATGTGCGGTGCATGCTTTCCAACCTTTGAAAAAGTGAACCTTAAACTTGTATAAATAGAAGAATGAACTTAGACTTTATACACAGTAACAAAAAACAAATGCAATTCTCTCTCTCTTTACTTTTAATATTTCTTTCTTTCTTTATATATATATATAAAATTAGCAAATTTTATTTCTGTAACTTTTACTATGAATTTAAATTGCAGTATATGAGCGGGTAGATAATTCTTGTTGTAAATTTAAATTCGCTAGTAATTTACCTGCAATTTTTGCCACAAAAAACTTATGAAACTTGTAGGTAATTTAGTGAAATTAAAAAAATAAAAAAATTTAATTCAATTTGTTTACAATTTTAGCAGCAAATTTTTTGTATGAACGCAATTTCTAACAAAAATTGTAGCTAACTTTTATAGCAAATTTTGCAGATAATTATTCTACAGCACAATTTGCAGGTAATCGTTGCAGCAAATTTCACAAGTAATAAAATTTACCTAAAAAATCATAGCTAACTTTTATAGCAAATTAAATCTTGCATTTAATTAAAATTTACAACAAAATTCGCAGATAACATTGTAGCAAACTCAATAATAAAATTCATAACAAAACTATCAACTAACTTTCGTAGCAAATTTTGTAAACAATTAATTCGTAGCAAAATTTGCAATAAATATAAATAATCCGTGACAAATATAATGGTAAAAATGTAAAAAAGGTATCAATAATTAACATTCAACTAAATAAATAACAAACAATGTCAAAATCATTTTATCAATAAACTCAAACTAATATGGGAATAAATTCTCTCAATTTTTTATAACAATAGAGGGATTAAAGTATAATTTTTTATTATTAATTTTATAAATAAGCTAAAAACATGAGAGAGAACAATAAAAAATTAGAAATAACACTTTATCTTTTTAATTTTTTTAACAATTAAGAGAATTTATTTTCAAATAAACAATATATTATTCAAAAAAAAACAAAATATATAATATCCAAATACCACATTTTTTAAGTAACATCATCTTCATCATCACTTTCATCTATATAATAATCACTTGATTCATTTTCATCCTCTTCAAGTGAAGTTTGGACAATGAATAGTTGGCAAGTGGCAAGATAAATGGATAGTATTTAGTTAATGGGTGTGCTCACTAATACATAGACACAATAACACATGTCTATCGTTTAGTTAGAGAGATATAATTTTTTAAAAAATATGGTGGTATACGATCACACACAATAAAAGTGTATTTCTCGTGTCTCTTCAGTAAGTTCAGACACATTTTTTGAGTAATTACCTAAATTAATCTCTAAAAAATTTTAAAACGAATATTTTAATTTAAAAAAAAATTAATATATAAATTAATTCTCAAAATTTTATTTTAATAGATAAATCAATTCTTAATTTATTTTTTGACAAATTAATTACTCAAATTAGTCCCTAAAAATTTTAAAAATGAATATTTTAGTCTTCTAAAAAAAATTAATATACAAATCAATCTTCAACATTTTTTTTGTCAGACATAATAGTCTTCTATCCAAAAAAATTATTATTATT
>NC_029772.3:98489497-98490728 GCF_000817695.3 Arachis duranensis | reverse complement strand
AATTATTAGAAATTATTCTGAAAAATTTAAAGTTGAAATTATTTAATATGTTTGTATTTAATATAATAAAAAGGGTTAAGTATGATTTTGATCCCTAGTGTAGAGGTTGAAATTTTATTTTGTCTTCGATATTTTTTCGCTACAAAATAGTCCTGAAAGTTTCAGTTTATTTTAAAATTGTCCTTTTTACCAAATGTTTTATTTTTATTACCAAATTATCCCTAACTAAAAAATTATAAAATAAAATAAAAATAAAAAAGAAATAAAAAGGAAAAAAGAAAGAAAGGGAACGACGAGAAGGAGAAAGAGAATCGGGGAAGGTAGCGCCGCCACCTGTGATAGAGAAAACGGAAGGAGAAATCGCCACACACACGGATGAAGAGGGGGAAAGGGAGAAGAAAGAGATCGGAAGGGAAAACAGAGAGCAAGAGAGGAAAAAGGGAGAAGAGAGAAATCGGAAGGGAGACGGAGATTGCGTTCAGCACTGCCGCCGCCACTTGCGCGCCGCTCGTCGTTTCTGCTCCTCCTCCTCACTTGCCACTTGCTCGCCGCTCGGCCGTTTCTGCTCTTGCTTCTCCTACTATTTTTATTTTTGCTTCTGCTTCTGGTTTTGCTTTTGTTATTGCTCTGATTTCATTATCCATTGTTGTTGTTGGTGTTGTTCTTTTAGTTGTTGTTGTTGTTTCACTACTTCTGCATTCTGCTTCTGTCTGCTTCTGTTTTTGCATTTGCTTGTGTCTCTATGCCTCTGCATTTGGTTGATTTTGAGAAAGAAGGGGGAAGGCTATTTTTGTTCGAAGGACGATTTTAAAACAAACTGAAATTTCGGGACTATTTTATAGTGAAAAAAAGGCCGAGGACGAAATAAATTTTCGGCCTTTACGTTAGGGACCAAAATCGTACTTAACCCTAATGAAAAAGATGTCCTACTTTAATATTTGTATTAAAAGAAAATGTTTTAATTTGGATTTCAAAACATCATTATTAACCTTACTTGTTTCTAACTAAAAAAATGTATTAATATGCTAGTGTCGTCGTCCACATGCACAAAGCTAAGTTTATAATGATGCTTTGAAATCCAAATTAAGATATTTTCTTTTAATACAAATATATTTTTTAAAGTAGGACATCTTTTAATTATACTAAATACAAACATATCAAATAGTTTCAACTTTAAATTTTTTATAGAATAATCTCTAATAATTTATTATTATTATTATTATTATTGAGT
>NC_029772.3:98486765-98488487 GCF_000817695.3 Arachis duranensis | reverse complement strand
ATTAATTATTTATTAAAATTGTTAAAATTTATTGGTCCCAACATTTTTTGCCAAGCTAATATTTGATCAATTTTTGGAAGATAAAAATCGAAACCAAATATATTTTTATTTTATATAATTAGTGATTGTTAAGAATAATTTCAAACACTTGTTTTATATATAACTATTTACAGAATCATTAATGATAAAGATATAAAACATATTTTGAACGACTAATATATACTAAAGATATTCCAGTGAAATATAATTATATTTAGGTACCATAAATTATTAATTTTAATTTATTGTAGTTATATTTTCTCCAATTTTTTTTTTACGGACTTGCGTCTATTTATTGCCTAATTTCTTTTTTATAAATTAGGTATAAAGTAATGTTACGTAGTCAAAATATTATAAATAATAAATAAAGATATATGATTAATAATATTTGTATTTATAAAAGAATGTAAATTACTCTTCTAATTTAATTAATATAATTAATTTTTTTATAATTAATTATTTTTTCTCATTTAATTATACTAAAAATTAGTTTTAAATATAATGTGAATTAAATTCCAAAATTTTTTCTCTCATTATTACCATATGCATTTATAATTCTATAATTTTTTTTCTTCCAAATAAAAATCTCAAATTCTTATATTTTTAATTTTTAAAAAATTTCAAATCACCTTAACATGTTTTTTTAAAAAAATAAAAACATCTTAAATTTAATCAGTTTCTATTTATTGAAAATTATAAACATCTAAAAGTGTTAGTTTATGATCTGTAAAATAAAATAATAAATAATAATAAATTAGCACCAATTTGTTGATTATAGATATCATGTATATAAAATATAAATATTATACATTTAAAAATATGGATATTAAATTATAAAATTTAACAATTTCTGTTATACAATTCATATTTTACATATAGATTATTATAAAATAAAACATAGAAAATAAAATATAAACAAAAATTAAGAAATAAAATTTTAAAAATAATTATTAATTCGTCATATTAAAATCAATAAATAAGAATACGTATAAATAGTAAATAAACAACATTAAAATTATGACTCTTTAGTGTACATTATAAGATAATTTGAAATATATAACAAGACACATAGTTTAAAATTTATTAATTATGGATATTATATGTATGAAATTATAGATGTTATAAGTATGAAATTATGGATGTTATTAATATGAAAATTTGGATGTTATTAATTTGAAATTATAGATGTTATTAATATGAAATTTTGGATGTTATGTGTATGTTATCTAACTATAAATGTTATGTGTATGAACGTATGATGGATGTTATGAGTAAATTTGTTAATTGAATAAATTAATTTAAGTTTTGATATTATTTTTTCAAATCTAATTGTAGTAAAATTTAAAAATATATGTAAATATAAATAATTTCACTTTGAAAAATATGAAACAAATTTTTAAATTATCAATGATTTAAAAAATTATACGTTAATTTAAATGTATAATATCTTCAAAAAAAAAAAATAAAACATGAATCATAATTTATTAGTGTATATATGAAATAAATATATAATAAAATATAGTTTAGAATTGCATAATATTAATTGTAAAAATGTATTAATTATAAAAATTATGTGTATAAATATATAAATGTTACATAATAAATAAAAAATGTACTTTTGTTATTATAATATAAATTAAAAACCATAAATATAAATTATGTATATTCATTTAATAAGAATAT
>NC_029772.3:98482232-98486492 GCF_000817695.3 Arachis duranensis | reverse complement strand
CTGAAAATATAGAAAATGAAGAACACATTCTAGATTATTCAAGTGACGAAGAACCAGCAATTCCAATACAAGTAAAAAATGAAGCTGGAACATCTAAGGATAATCAATCTCAATTTAAATGGGAAACAGGTTTTGATAATTATGCTTTTAAAAAAGATTTTATAAATAAAGATTGAAAATATACAAAAATACCATCAAAATACATCCCTAAAATCCAGGAAATGGAAGGAGATAGAATGCTCGATTTAGACTGTAAAAAGAATGAAAAAGAAATTTTCGAAAACTGGTTAAATTCCTTCTTATTAGAAGCCTTTACCAACCCAAAACTTAGTGAATTGTCTGGAAGAGACATTTAGAATTACATAGGGTTTCATACTAAAGGAACTATAAGAGATTATATGACATCAATAGAAAACCAAATAATAAAAGAATTAGAAACAAAAAACAACAGCTTATGATAAGATATTATATATAATGATGATTTTATATAAAGAATATTTTGGAAAAAATATTATACTATATAATGATGATTCTATATAAAGAATTTTTTGAAAAAAATATTATAGATCATAAACAAGAAGTCTATAATAAAGAATATCAAGAAGCAAAAAATCATTTAGCTAATATTCAGATATATGATTTATGTAATGTGGAGTCTTATATATGTGAATATAAAATACATTATTACAAATTAAAAGAAGAAGATAAAAATCATTATCTTAGTATGTATATAACAAAACTTCCATATCCTGCTAATGAATTTATAATGGGAAGATTTATAAGAGAAATAAATAGAGGAACAATTGAAAATAATTTTGGTGGAGCAACCTCTGCAATAAGAGAGGAAATAAAAGAACGTTGTATGCAAGAAGCAACTCAAAAAAGATTTGCAAATATAATTAGAATTTGCTGTCAAGATAATGAGGAGATACCTCAAAAATATGGTCTTAATAAAAATTTTCAAAGAAAAAGAAAATATCAATTTAGAAAAAGAAAATACTATCCAAACTGGAGAAAAAAGAGATATTTTAGAAAGGAAAATAACAATAAAGA
Organism: Arachis duranensis; assembly: GCF_000817695.3. NCBI lineage: Eukaryota > Viridiplantae > Streptophyta > Magnoliopsida > Fabales > Fabaceae > Arachis > Arachis duranensis. Next base: position 98,485,439 of record NC_029772.3, on the reverse strand, counting down.
TAAAAGACAAAGAAATAACTATTGCCCGAATAAAAAAGAAAATTGTAAATGTTGGTATTGCCAAGAAGAAGGACACTATGCAAATGAAGGATAAAAAGGATCTTACTAAACAAATAGAAATTGCTAAGTCTTGTTTCATGGAACCATTAGAAGAATCTGATGACAACTTAGACTATATTTTTAAATATGTCTCAGAAACAGACTCAGAGACTGAGCAATAATGCCACATTTATTACTATAAAAATAACAGAAAAATTTATAAATGCTTTCATAGATTCTGGAGCAACACAATGCTTTGCTAGTTCAAATATAAAACTTGATTGGAAAAAATTAAAGAAACCATTAAGAGTTAGAATAGCTGACAAATCAATACATAAAATTGACCAAAAAGCAGATATGGTTGAAATTTTTATTCAAAATTATAGGTTCATTATTCCATCAATATATGTGTTAGATTCTGGAATGGATTTTATTATAGGAAATAACTTTTTAAAGCTATATTATCCATTCATTCAAGAATTAACATATATAGTTTTAAAAGCTCCACACGATTCTTCAATAAATCAAAAATCAAAACGAATAAAAATACCGACTACTACTATAGATAAGATCTTAAAATTTAAAATATTCTCTATATTAGAGACATGTTATTTAAGTATATACTTTCAGATAAATATCCCAAAAAATAATCTTGAAATAAAGATAGAAGAACTTTTGGATGAAATTTGTGCTGAAAATCCTTTAGATATTAAAAATACAAATAACGAATTAGTAAGTATTAAATTAAAAGATCCTACAAAAGAGATAAATGTTCCAAATAAAATTCCTTATTTCGCAAGAGATAGAGAAGAATTTTCATTAGAATGTAGAGATCTTTTGGAAAAAGGAATTATAAGATTAAGTAAAAGTCCTCATGCGGCTCCAGCCTTTTATGTCAAAAACAATAATGAAATTAAAAGGGGAAAACAAAGAATGGTTATTAACTATAAGAAGATGAATGAAGCAACTATTGGTGATGCTCACAAACTTCCAAGAAAAGATTCTATTTTAGAAAAAATCAAAGGAGCAACTTGGTTTTCATCTCTTGATGCAAAATCTGGGTATTGGCAACTTCGTTTAGACGAAGAAACAAAGAAATTAACTGCTTTTACTTGCCCAACAAAAGAATCAACAAGTGTGTTGCTCTATGAATGGAATGTATTACCATTCGGATTAAAACAAGCCCCAGGTATTTATCAAAGATTTATGGAAGAAAATCTAAAAGAGTTAAATGAATTTGTTTTAGTGTACATTTATGATATACTAATTTTTACAAAACAGGATAAAGAAGATCATCTTCGAAAATTATTAATAGTTTTAGAAAGATGTAAAGAAAAAGGATTAGTTCTTAGCAAAAAGAAAGCAAGAATAGCAAAACAAGAAATAGAGTTTCTTGGGTTAATTCTATCCACTCAAGGAAAGCTAAAACTGCAGCCAAATGTCCTAGAAAAGGTAAATTTATTTCCTAATAAAATAGAAGATAGAAAACAATTACAAAGATTTTTAGGGTGTATAAATTATATTTCTGATCAAGGATTTTTAAAGAACATAACAGAATACACTAAAAGTTTATTTCCAAAAATAAGTACTAAAAAAGAATGGAAATGGGATGAAAAAGACAGTATGCAAATTCAAATGACTAAAGAATTATGTGAAAAACTTTCAGAACTTTATATTCCAGAAGAAAATGACTACTTAATAGTAGAAACAGATGCTTCAGACATAACTTGGTCAGGATGTCTAAAAGCTAAGAAAGCTATAAAAAGTTTGGAATAAGAAAAATAATCATTAGATTCTAAATATTCCTCAAAGGAATTACTTTGCAGGTATATTTCAGGAACTTTTACTCCAACAGAACAGAGATATACCACTCATGAAAAGGAAACTCTAGCAGCCATTAAATCTCTTAAGAAATGGAAAATCGATTTACTATCCAGAGAATTTACATTAAGGACAGATTCAAGTTATCTAACAGGTTTCATACGATATAATTTAAAAGTTGATTATAATCATGGACGATTGGTAAGATGGCAATTATTTTTGTTACAATATCCAATAAAAATTGAATATATTAAGGGTGACAAAAATGTTATTGCAGATACATTAACAATAGAATGGAGTTCGTCTACAACGCATTAGATCAAGAAATTCAGAAATACGAACAAGAACTCGAAAAATGCAAGCACTGTCAGCAAATAAGGACACAGATCCAATCCCTCAAGAAGGCCATCGAAGCAATGAAATCAACACAACATCCAAAACCATCAGAGTTCAGCCAGCTAAGCGTGGTGGACAAATCAGGTGAAGAAAAAATTCCAGAAAATAAAACAATTGCTGAAATTATCAAAAAATCCACCCAAGAAAAAAATATTATGAAATTTATAATGGCCCCATGAAAGGAATATATGATGCCTGGGAAAAAGCAGCACCATTCACACATCAATCAAAGATAATTCATAAAGGAGGGTTTCTAACACTGGAAGAAGCAAAGGAATCCTTCAGGGAATATGAAGCTCTTCATCCAGAACAAACCCTAAAAAGAGCAGATAAAGCTCCAATTCAAACACAGAGAACAGGAATAATAAGAAACATTCCTACAAGGGCTGAAATCAAGGAAAAGAAAAGGGTCTGTAGATCAAATCTCAGAGAAACCCTTAACATAGTCCTAAATTGGACTGAAGAAAAAAGGACAATCTTGGGATATTACCCTATTGCCAAAGAACAGTTAACAAAGCTGGTTATATTTCCAGAAGCTTCCCCATCTGACACCTATCAGTTTTTTCAGTATGGATTAATTGATACAATTTTAATTTTTAATGATTTGAAAATTATTAGTGAGTTTCCTGCAGGATTCGTTGATGCAGTAAAGAGATTTAAAAATATGATTGGCAATGTAAATCCAAGGGATATATCCCTAAAATTTACGAACAGTCAACCTATTTTTAATGAAGAAGAAGAATGCTTGGTTCCAACACACCAAGTAATATTCATGTCCGTCTTCCCAGAAAATTTTCAACCAATTGATCAAGTTCAAGATTTAACAATCTACAGTCATGAAGGAAGACTAGCCAGCACACTAGCAAGGGTCTTCGAAAGAACTCAAAAGATAACAAGGGAATCTCACACAAGAATCAATTATAAAAGCAGAAATACTCTGCTTGTGTCCAG
>NC_029772.3:98481529-98482020 GCF_000817695.3 Arachis duranensis | reverse complement strand
ATTATAAATAGGTTGCTTAGGCAATTGTAAAGGCATCAAACAATAGAAAGCAGAAGGCTAAGAGTACTCATATGCTAGGAGAGCAAGGAGGAAGCGGCTGAGGCGATTCTATAGTTTGAAGGAGAATTCCCTTAGGAAAAACCAATTCTAAACTCCCCTCTGGAGTTAGTATCTACAATCTCCCCTCTGGAGATAAAAACATCTTACGTAAAATATTCTAAATAAAGGAAGTTTTTCTCCAGAAAGGTACGCCTTTATCTTAATCTCATAGTCATGAATTATTTAGAAAGTTTAGAATTAACGGAAGAATCTGATTATTATAGATTATCTGCCTTATTAAATAATGAAAAACAGGTTGTTCTAAAAACAGAATTAAATCTCAAATCAAATGAAAATTTTAATAAACAAAATCTTTTAAAAGAAGTTTTTAATAGAAAAAATATAATATACTATGGAAAAATTCAACTTGAAGCCCCTATAAAGATAAAATC
>NC_029772.3:98477607-98481408 GCF_000817695.3 Arachis duranensis | reverse complement strand
TCTTTTACTAAAAGAACCATCAGGAAAATTAGTTTCATCGAATTTTCAAATAAGAGAATCTAAAATTAATAGCCCTTTAAGTTTATCTAAGTTAAAGATTAAAGAAGAAAATTCTGAAATAAAAGAATTAACAAAAAAGGTCGAAAAATTAAATGAAACCCTAAACACTAAGTTATGACAATAAATAAAGAGAAAATATATGTAACCTATCAAGACAAGAAACAAGAGCTCTTTGAAAGAGAAAATCGGTTGAATTATTTACAGTTTTCTGAAATAAATCAAAGAGCATTTGAAGCTCTAAAAATAATCTATGACAAATTGAAAGGAGAAGTTAAAGAGTTAGAAAAATTAATAGAATCTCTAGAAAGTAGTGATGAATCGATGATAGAATTTGCAGAAATTCTAAGATAAATAATGAAGTATACAAAGATTGAAAGACCAGAAAACAAAATAAAAAGAAAAAGGGCGAAAAAATTAAAAAGTAAAATAAAGGAGTATAAAAGGGAATTAAATAATCTTCAGTTCGAAATTAATGACCTTATAATAAAAAGGATAGAAATAAGAACAAATATAAACAAGTTGGACCTAAACTTAAAAAATTTATAAATGCCTGAAACACCATATTATGACTTAAAAGAATTAAAACTGTTGAAAGAAAAAATAGAGAATGAAGTTGAAAAATTAAAAAGACATTTAGAAACAACAGAAAGTGTAGAAATAAAAGAAGTTTTGGAGGATTTGAAAAATTATATTAAAGAAAAAGACAAATAGATAAAAGATTTTATATACAATAATCAATGCAAAAAAGAACATTATAAATTAAAACAAGATTGAAAAACTATAAAAATGAAAACAGAATTAGTAATAATAGAAATGCTCAATACTCTTGATTATGAAATTACAAATTATAAAGTACCACCAACCAAATCTATACAAATTATAAACTTATTCGAAGTAAAATATGAAGAGTTAATTTTAAAAATTGGTAAAAATTGGTATCAGAGCCAAGTTAACGATTAAGGGTAACACTTTTTCTTTAAGCAACACTTTTAGTGATACACTTTTAAATCAATAAAAAACAAAAATCTATAAATTTGTACCAAAACACATCTGTACACTAGATGGACCCATATAAATATTGCAATAAAAATAATAGGCACGTGAAAGAATGCTAATTAAATTTAGTTCATCTAATTAAATAAAGTTAAAAATAGAAAGTTTTGGATGATTTTAGTTCTTTAAGTCTGGTTACCAAACTTTTCCTTTAGGCATACCACTTGCGCGAGCTGTACGGTTGAATTTCAGATTTTGGATTTGGGACTCTAAGCAATCCAAAAATTACAACATGCTGTGAAAAATTTTATGAGTACTTGCTATTTAAATAATTTTATATCTAAATTTATTTAAGTGATTTGAATTACGTTTTTTTTTGTTTTTTGTTGTATTTTTTTCTTTTTCGTCTCGGATGCTATTTCTTTTTTTCATTTTGGATGCTAGATCTTTTTTTTATTATTATTTTTTAATTTTATTACTATTGTCACTAATAACACTTCTTCTTCTTTTTTCTCTTTTTATTAAAATTTCGTTTCCTCTTTTTTTATTCTTTTTCTCCATCATCATCATTATCATCATCATCATAATTATTATGTTATTATCATTGTCTTCTTCTAATACGTATCTTCATTATCGTTATCATCGAATTCGAATTTATATTGGACAATTTTTTATTCATTTGGTATTATACAATGATTTTGTTTTGAGCTAATTTTAGATTTATTATAGACGCAAGTATTTCTAAATTCGAATTTATATAATGGACAATTTTCTATTCATTTGGTATTATACAATGGTTTCATTTTAATAATATTTTTGGTTAATTCGAAATGCAGATGTTTCTAAATTCGAATTTATATAATGGATTATTTTCCGTTTATTTCTTATTATACAATGATTTCGTTTTGATAATATGTTCAGTTTATTCGATCATTACAGAGAATCAGAATCAATAAAGATATTAGTAAAATGTTAGTGTTGTTGGTAATGACAATAATAATAATGGAGGAGGAAAAAAAAGGAAGGAAGAAATTAAAAAAATTCAAATACAAAGAAAATAAGAGGAGGAGAAGAAGAAGGAGGAGAAAAAAATAAATGCAGTGGTACGATGGTGGTGACGATAATAATTACAAAAAAAGTATGAAGAAATCAGAGAAGGAGAATAATTTGGATAAATTTAAATATAAAATTATTTGAATGTGTAACGAGATTTTTAAATTTATTTATTTATTTTTTTGAATTATAAAAGTTGGATTTTTTATTTATATAAATTAAATAATTATATTATTTACCAATTTTCATTATTTTCCGTGTTTTTAAGAAATTCATTTTTAAGTATATTTCGTTTACAGTGTAAAAGAATTAATTTTGCATGTATTTCGTTTATACTATAAATGAAATATAGTGCATTTCGTTTACAGTATAAATGAAATATAGTGAATATCATGAAATGTGTATATTTTGTTTACAGTGTAAACGGAATACGTACAAAATATACTGTAAACATGTAATTATAAAAAATTTAATTTTTATATGTATAAAAATATAATTTTTAAGCTAATGAGTTATAACTCAAATGACATAGTCTCCCCATACTCAATTAAGAGGTTGCGAATTCGAGTCTCCTATCTTTAGTAAAATATATATATATATACAAAAAAATAGTTAACTTATAATTCTATCTTAATTAATTTATATCTCATCTATATTTAAAAATTTAACCTAATATATAATTTTTTCACATTGTTATTCTATAAATGTAAACATTTCGATTAACGAACGGTTTTAATTGAAGTAAAGCAATTTAAACCCACCATTTTAATATAACAAATTTTATAAAATTTTTCATATATTCTATTATTTAAAATGTTCAAATTATATCCTTTAAATTATATTAAAATTTTTAAATTTAAATTATATATCATTTAAATTTTATTTTTCAAAATTTTTAAATTTTTAATGTTTTAATTTTTTTAGTACTAATTTAAATGAGATGATTTTTAGAATATAATGTGATCCCCATTTTAAATTATGATTTGATCGCTACGATTTAAATGGACAAATTTAAATTACGTATTTGAACAGACAATTTTAAATGATGACACTTGAGTTACAACCGCTTATTAAAATCGACTATCTCGCATATTAATTGAAAAAACCTTTAGAATAACAAGTTATTAGTTTAAATTTTAAAATATAGATAAAATTTAAATTAAAAAACATATATCAAATTTTATTTTTTAAATTAGTCAAAAAATTAATTTTTAATACCATTTTATCATTTTAAAAATTATATTTTTATACCTATAAAACTTAAAATTTTTATAATCACAGGTATTCGTATTTCGTTTAAAATGTTGGATCATAGTTTAGAAACCATAAAAGGTCATCATTTGCTTGTTTTGACTTTTTTTTAATACATTTAAATTTTTATTTTGTATTACATAATTATTATTGAAATAAATAAATAAATAATTATAGATGTAATAAACGTATGTATAAATGTTACTCATATTTTTTTGGTTGTCTCCTGTATGTCAAGTCCGACAGATCAATTGATCAACAATTAATTCGTCGCAGATTAGAGTTTGGATTAGAATTCTATTTAAAGATATGCTGTTTACCAATAGATTGTTGTATGCACAAGGTAAAATTTGAACTCCTGACACTTGTTTAAGCTGACGAGTGAGGAGATCACTCGATCAACTCAAATTGGTTTAAATGTTATATAGATATAGTCACACAAAA
>NC_029772.3:98431410-98476608 GCF_000817695.3 Arachis duranensis | reverse complement strand
GAGAAGAATTTGTGAAGTTTATTATTTCTTAGTGGGGTATTAAATTTTTTTTTAATCGAAAATGCAATAATGTTGATTTTCTCTCACATCTATAATTTGAGTTTCTCTTTCATCATTTAGTTTATCTACCTTAGATTTAAAATTATATATTTTATATCAATGAAATTAATTAGATTCGATTAATAGATTAGAATAATGCAATCTTCCTTTTCTCTCCCCTCTTTAATTTATTATTGTAAAAGTTTCTCTTTCATCTTTTAATTCATTTTATTTAGATCATTAGTATGCATTAAATCAATAAAATTAAATTCGAGTAACGGATAGTTAATGCGCGGATACTTTGCTACATTGTCGTATTTACGTGTTGAATATATTTTAGATAAGATGGTATTTTATTTAAGAACAAAACAAGACACACGACATTAAAAATAAGATATAAAAAAAAATAAAGACATAAAATTTTATGTTATTGTATTTTTTTATAATAAATTAGAACAAATTATGAAAATAAAATTTATTCTTATTTTTTTAATTTAAAAAATTTAAAAAAATATAATAATAAAAAATATAATTATAAAAAATGAACAAGAATAATAAAAAAAATAAAAAATAAGTCGATTTCCTTGCATTGTTAGTGTTTTGTGTTCTGTGTCCTTCCTATCAGGATGGACACAAAATATACTAATTTAGTGTCTTTGGACACAATATTTCTATCAATGTCTCATCTATCAAATACGATTTTGTGTCTTTGTCTTAGTATCCTGTCTTTATAAACAAACGCAGCCTTATTAATATTCGTCCGATACGCGTGTCTGCTGTGTCCAATTGTGTCTTAATTAAATTAATAATAAAAAAATCTTTTCTGGACACACTTAAATACACCTAAATACCATTACGTATCAGCATGTACAACCTTATTCTTAACATGTATTCTTGAAATGAATTTAGAAATAATATATATTATAAATTTTTAAATTCATATTTATATATCTCATATCATGTTAAGTACTATATTCGAATCCGTGTCCGTATATGATAGGTGTTCTTGTATGGATACCTGAAGGGAGAGCTCGGTCCCTGGGAGTCGACGCCGAGTTGTTATCTTCGGTGCCGACCTTTGAGTTTTTGTGGAAGTCTGAGCTTTTCTCCAAGGAGATGTCCAATTGCGCAGAGCGTGAGCAAGGAACAAGTGGGGAGTGTACCTGTAAAGGCACTCCGAAGATTAAGTCAGTATTGAGAATTCAATGTCCCCTTTGAAGATAAAATATCATACCTTTATAGGTGAGATAAAATAGGTCGGTTACGTTTCTATTGATCATCTGAATTGAAGAGCAATTAATAGGTTTTAACAAGTGATAATGTCTGATTGTAACGTATAACGCCGAGTTATAACGTAAAGTGCTGAGTTATGGTGCATAATGCCGAGTTATTGTATATAATGCCGAATTATGACATCGGATTTGTAACAGCCGTATCATAGCCCCCAAGCTTAGCCTGGCTATATTTTGATAAAGCAGGTTGAGCATTTTTTTAGTTATAACTCGGCGATTTGAGTTATAGGTATGGAGCCCCTAGATCAACTTACTTTATTAAAATAATGAATAATTTGAATTTTCAGACGTAATTTGAAGTTAACGTGTATTGGAAAGTGTAGTAGTCTTGTCATTGATTGTGCCTTTGATTTTTCCAATGAATTTTTAAACAGTTGATTTAATAGATGCAACGGTTAGATTTTTTCATGGAACCGAGTAGTTAATTTGAATAGTTGCTGAGACGATGTTGATAAAAATGAATTGGTTGGGCGAGAATATCGAGTTAATTCACCGTTGTTTGGTGATTTGATTGAGTTTGATTGCGCATGTGTAAACGATGCGACTTTGAATTGAAGAGTTGTCGCGAATGGATAAGTGTTTGTACTTGTATGATATGTGATTGAGTTTGTTGACTGTTTATAGTCATAGTTCGGAATTGAAGACTGAGTTTGATTGCACATGTGTAAACGATGTGACTTTGAATTGAAGAATTATCGCGAATGGATAATTGATTGAAGATTGTGTTTGATTGCACATGTGTAAACGATGCGACTTTGAATTGAAGATTTATCGCGAATGGATAATTGATTGAAGATCGTTGATAGTCATAGTTTGGAAGATAGTTGATATAGATCTGATGATAGTTGATATAGATTTGAAAAAGAGTGATAATGATTGATATAGAAACGGTAATGATTGATATAGCTCGGATAATTATTGATATAAATCTGAAAACAAAGATAATAGATATAGATTTGAAAATAGAAAAACAGATATAGGTCAGCGAATAGGGATAACAGATATAGGTCGGCAAATAGAGATGACAGATATAGATCGGCAAATAGAGATAACAGATGTAGATCGACAAATAGAGATAACAGATATAGATCTGCAAATAGAGATGATAGATATGGATTGAAAAATAGATATAACAGATATAGATTGGCAAATAGAGATAACAGATATAAATCGACAATAGAGATGACAGATATAGATCGACAAATAGATATAATAGATATAGATCAAAAAATCAGATTTAGATCGACAAATAGAGATATCAGATATAATTTGGCAAACAGAGATATCAGATATAAATTGACAACTAGAGATAACTGATAAAGATCGACAAAGAGATAAATGATATAAATCGGAAAGTAGAGATGACATAAATAGATCGGTAAATAGATATAACAGATGTAGATTTAAAAATCAGATATAGATCGGCAAATAGAGAGATCAGATATAAATTGGCAAATAGATATAAGAGATGTATATCGGAAAATCATATATAGATCGGCAAATAGAGAGATCATATATAAATTGGCAAATAGATATAAGAGATGTAGATCAGAAAATCAGATATAGATCGGCAAATAGAGAGATCAGATATAAATTGGTAAATAGAGATATCAGATATAAATTGGCAACTAGAGATAGCTGATAAAGATTGGCAAATACAGATAACAGATATAAATCGGAAAGTAGAGATGACATATAGATCAGAAAATCAGATAACAAATATAGATCGACAAATAGGGATAACAGATATAAATCGAAAAATATAGATGACATATAGATCAGAAAAAATAGAGATAACAGATATAGATCAGCAAATAGATATATCAAATACAAATTGAAAAATAGAGACGACATATATAGAATTAAAAAATAGAGATAACAGATATAAGTTAAAAAATAGAGATGACAGATACATATTAGAAAAATAGATATAGATCGACAAATAGATATAACAGATATAAATGGACAAATAGGGATAACAGATATAAATAGAAAAATAGAGATGATTGATATAAATCGGAAAATAGAGATGACCGATATACATCGGATAATAGTGTGACTGTTATAGATCGGCAAATAGAGATTTTTGATATAAATCGGCAATTAGAGATGATTGATATAAATTGGACAATAGATATAACAGATATAAGTTGGCAAATAGGGATGTCAGATATAAATCGGAAAATAGAGATAATTGATATAAATAAAAAAATAGAGATGACTGATATAAATCGGATAATAGAGTGACTGTTATAAATCGACAAATAGAGATTTTTGATATAAATCGGCAATTAGAGATGATTGATATAAATCAGACAATAGATATAACAGATATAACTTGGCAAATAGGGATAACAGATATAAATCGGAAAATATAGATGATTGATATAAATCGGAAAATAGAGATGACTGATATAAATCGGATAATAGAGTGACTGTTATAAATCGACAAATAGAGATTTTTGATATAAATTGGCAAATAAAGATGATTGATATAAATAAGATAATAGATATAGATCGGCAAATAGAGATGACTGATATATAAATTGAAAAATAGAGATGAATGATATAAATCGGCAAATAGAGATGACTGATAAATTAGAAAATAGAGATGACAGATATAGATCAGAAAACAGATATAGATCGACAAATAGATATAATAGATATAGATTGGCAAATAGAGATGACTGATATATAAATTGAAAAATAGAGATAACTGATATAAATCGGCAAATAGAGATGACTGATATAAATTAGAAAATAGAGATGACAGATATATATCAGAAAACAGATATAAATCGGCAAAACTGATATAGATCGGCAAATAGATAAACCAGAGATGAATTGAAAAATAGAGAGATGACAGATAATGATCAGAAAAACAAATATAGATCGAAAAAACAGATATAGATCGGCAAATAGATATACCATAGATGAATTGAAAAATAGAGATGACAGATATTGATCGGAAAAGCAGATATAGATCGACAAATAAATATATCAGATGATTTGATAAATACATAGATGACAAATAATGATCAAAAAAGCAGATATAGATCGGAAAAACAGATATAGATCGGCAAAACAGATATAGATCGGCAAATAGATAAACCAGAGATGAATTGAAAAATAGAGAGGTGACAGATAATGATCGAAAAAACATATATAGATCGAAAAAATAGATATAGATCGGCAAATAGATATACCAGGGATGAATTGAAAAATAGAGAGATGACAGATAATGATCGAAAAAACAGATATAGACCGGCAAATAGATATACCATAGATGAATTGAAAAATAAATATGACAGATATTGATCGAAAAAATAGATATAGATCGGAAAAACAGATATAGATCGGCAAATAGATATACCATAGATGAATTGAAAAATAAAGATGATAGATATTGATCAGAAAAATAGATATAAATCAGAAAAACAGATATAGACCGACAAATAGATATACCATAGATGAATTGAAAAATAAAGATGATAGATATTGATTGAAAAAACAGATATGGATCGGAAAAACATATATAGATCGGCAAATAGATATACCATAGATGAATTGAAAAATAAAGATGACAGATATTGATCGGAAAAACAAAGATAGATCAGAAAAATAGATATAGATCGACAAATAAATATGCCAGAGATGAATTGAAAAATAGAGAGATGACAGATAATGATCGAAAAAACAGATATAGATTGGCCTTTTTCGAGCCTTAATGATTTACTATATGACCTTTGTTTACAAAGGTGCAGGTAAGTTTGAAGCCATTGGAAGGAAATGGGGCCTATAGAAAGAAGGGTGTTTATTTCGAGGCCCCACGGTGGGCGCCAATTGTTCTTGTATGGATACTTGAAGGGAGAGCTTGGTCCCTGGGAGTCGATGCCGAGTTGTTATCTTCGGTGCCGACCTTTGAGCTTTTGTGGAAGTCCGAGCTTTTCTCCAAGGAGATGTCCAATTGCGCAGAGCGTGAGCAAGGAACAAGGGGGGAGTGTACCTGCAAAGGCACTCCGAAGATTAAGTCAGTATTGAGAATTCAATGTCCCGTTTGAAGATAAAATATCATACCTTTATAGGTGAGATAAAATAGGTCGGTTACGTTTCTATTGATCATCTGAATTGAAGAGCAATTAATAGGTTTTAACAAGTGATAATGTCTGATTGTAACGTATAACGCCGAGTTATAACATAAAGTGCCGAGTTATGGTGCATAATGCTGAGTTATTGTATATAATGCCGAATTATGACATCGAATTTGTAACGGCCGTATCAATAGGTTATGCACATTTTTTTTCATTCATATACATTAAAGGCTTTAGTTTGTGGATTTTTTATTTCATTATTGATGAAGAAAGTGAGATTTACCAAGTTATTAGAAAAAATGGTGTTTAACGGGGTTTGGGAGCGTATTCTTCGAAAAGCACAATACGCATAGTGCGTATTCCCCTGACAATACGCAAAACGCGTATTGCGTGCACATGGTCGACACGCGTCGAACTCCCGCAAGCCCGTGAATAAGGTGAATAATTACTGTCTCTCTCTCCAATTTGCATACACCTTCTCCGATTTGTATACATCCTGAGAGTCACAACCATAGTTTCATACACTCGGTTTCCTTTCTTTCTACTCTTCAATGCTTCTTTAGTTCCATCCTTTAATAGTTCTTTCTGCATGAGACTTCCATCTTCATTTGCCAAGCCTTTTTTTCTTCAAAAATTAACAAGTAAGTTATTTTAATAATACTAATATAATTAGTAGATTAATTGTGTATTTTTTAATCTAAAATAGAAATAATGTGATAATAATATTTATAATTGTTATTTAAATTGAATAGTATTTATTTATTAGTGGTGAAAAAAATACATAAGCATAGATTATACCTTTATTATATATTTAGATGAATGATGATGATGTTAATTAGTTATTAGTATTAAATATATTTTAAATTTAAATATAATTTTTAATTTAAGTTATTTAAATATGAAAATAAAATATAATTATGATTTTAATTTATAAAGTTGGATGCTATGTGCCTAACACAAAACATTCGGATAGTTCTTGGAGGCTCCCGTGATCCATTACTACGAGCTATTGCTGAGGTAATAGAATCGCAACGATCAAAGATAAGCCCAACACCATCTCGAGTCACCGCATGTGTGCGCAAATGAGTAAGAAAGAAGTGCCATGCATCAGAAGTTTCACCCTCAACAACGGCAAATGCAAGAGGCACAATATTGTCATTGCCATCCTGAGAAACTGCAACTAATAGAGCTCCTTTATATTTTCCGTACAGATGTGTGCTATCTACCTGTACGATTGGTTTGCAGCTCCTAAATGCTCTGATGCAAGGATAAAAGCTCCAAAATACTCGCGTCAGTATCCTAACATCCTGGACTACCTCATCCCCTTGGTATGCTGATGGAGTTTTAATCTCGACTGCTGCTGATGGATCTTTTTTGTACCATTGCTTCAAACCACGACAGCAAAGCTTCATAAGAAGCTTCCCAACCACAAAAAAGGTTTGCAATTGCCTTTTGCTTGGCTTGCCATGCTTTGCGGTAACTTGTCGTATAATTGAATTTTGATTGCACTTCAACAAGCACAGATTCCACTTTAAAAGATGGATCAACTTCAACCAATGGCTTTATCACCTCTGCAATCATGTCTGAATTTAGCTTGGCATGATCCTGAGAAATTCTAGTTCTAGTGCACGTGTGATTACCATTGTATCGCCTTATAACCCAACAAAATTTTCTCTTAATAAGACTAGCCCTAATAAGTCAATCGCAACTTGTTCTGTATTGTACACACTTAACATAAAAAGTGGTTGGCTCAAATTCACACACTCGGTAATTCACTACCCTGCGAATGGTATACTCTTTAATTGCTACAACAACAGTCTCTCTAGAACTGAATTCCATGTCAACAATAAATTCACCGTCCGTAACAGCAATAGGATCTACAGCAATAACAACAAGAAATAATTCTAACAATTGCTTTACAATTCAATAATAATAATAATAACAACTGCTTACTTGAATTGATATACTCAGAAAATTTAGGTGCATTCATAGCGTTTACATCCAAAGCGTGCATTAAAGAAGGCTCTCCAAATGGATGTTGGCTCGCCAGTGCATTTGTCACATCTGCAACGTTAGACTCAACTATTACATCATCTTCACCCACTTCTTCAGTTGGACTAACAATATGGTAAGTGCCCTCAAATTCCTTTTCGCTTTCAGTGTCATAAATTGTTCAGTCGATGTTAGCCTTCAGTAAATCAACATTAACTAATTCTTTAAATTCAACATACAACTCGATAACAGACACTTTGTCCGTGTTTGTTGGTAGACCGAAAACATCCTTTGCATACTTACTTCATCAACCACATGCATTATTTGGAGTTGAACAAAACCACCAAAAACTAAAAAAAAAAAATATTTACGACTCTTTTTAATACTTGATTATCACCACATTGACAAAGTATACTCTTAAATTCCTCATATGTTATTGCAAAAAGAATAACAATATCACGTGGATTCTCACAAACAAAACTCACACCCTCAGATATTTGGGAAAAGATTTGACCATTATAATATATTTTTAAACTAATACCTCTCTCCATTTTTATACTCTTACATTCTCAAAAAAATAAAACACTCATACTCAATCAACCTAATATTGTTTCTTCTTTTATAATCTTCAATTATAATTTTTTACTTTGAAAACGACAATACATAGTTTGTGTCTTTACAATTTACAATTTATGTATTTGTCACTTTAATATTAAATAACACAATACACCTTCTGCGTATTGTTATATAAATATTAATAAAATAAAATTTGTCATTTGTGTATTATTTTCGTAAATATTTAAATCAGAATCCACCCCTAATAATTTATCCTCTGCAAATTAAATTATACTGCTACCAAAATTTTACAAAATACCTTATTTTTAATATTAAGATATTACGCCAAATCTTTTGCAATAACTAAAAAAATGAACCTTAGTTTGTAGTGATAAATGCTTTTCATCAATATGAAGCTCAAATATTATATGAACATCTGTAATAATTTGATTGAATTGAATAAATGAATTATATTATAGTGTCCATATTAAAATCTAGAGTAATATAAACTATAAAGTAATGTCCATTTGGCAGAAAGTTTTAAAAATTTGGAATTGAATTAACAAGTAAGTGGCAACATTTAGGAATCTAGCGTCTATATATCGATTACTTATAAGGTGTTTATTCTCGTACAAAGCAAAAAAGTAGAGAGAATACAGAAAAAGAATAAAATTAGATTACATGTGTTGTGGATTCAATTTTTAAAAATATTTTAATAAATAAAATATTATAATTATATTTTTCCCTATATTCTCTGTATGTTTTTAATATATGTATAGGAGTATTATTGGCCTAATTGTAATATGAAGTATTATTTACTCTTTCTTTTTTAATTTTGATATACAATTTCTATTTTTTACAAAGTAGTAATTATTGTAATGTATAGCTGAAATATTTTTTCTAATACAAATTCTATTTTTGTTTTCTAATCTTCTTATTCATCTCCCTTGCATTTTCTTTTTTCAGGAATTTTTTTAAATAAAAAAATATTTCTCCAAACAAAATATTTTATCTTTATTTTTTAAAATACGATTTTTTTTTTGTAATAAAAGGAAGTTCATCGTACCTCCGAACTCTATGATAAGTTCGGCGCAATATATAAACCCAATAGGACCATTTATTTTTGTCTTTTTCTTTTTCAATCTTTCTTCCAAATTCACTCTGGTCATCTTTTTTTTTCTGTCGGTTCGACGCCGATGAAATTCATTGCGGACGACATTCTCAGTTCCAGGTCAGTAAATAATATGTTAGTTAGAGTTAATTTTTTAGCTTAATTAGAGGTACTATTTACATGTTAGATAAACTAATTATAGGTTTCATGTTAGTTAGAGTTACAGATTTATTGTTTACATGTTAGTTAGAGTTATTGTTAACTATTTTTATGTTAGTTAAATTTTTTATGTCATTGTTTTTAAGTATAGTTGTTTATTGTCTATAATATGTTAATTATTATAACAAAGTAAATTGTTAGTTAGTTTAGTGAAAATAATTAGTTTAAGTTGTGAATCAGAAGATAAATAGTTGAATAATTAATTAGGTTAAGTTGGACTAGAAAGAAACTTGATTAGTAAAATTTAGAGTTCAGTTAGTTATTTACTAAGTTTTAAACTAGTTTGGATTTAAATATATTTTTTTATTAATTTAGTTAACGTAAAAGGAATTGAGTTCAGTGTGTGTGATTTCGTTTTACTAATTCCACCCACCTTAACGAGATACACGAATAATTCCAACAGATGAACATTTATCTATCAGTTGTGCCATGACTTTATAAGCCATACGTCCTCGTCGTCGCGCAAACAGTACCTAATTCAAGACAATAATATTTCTCACAATCGTGGTCTGATAAATATAATAATAACAGAGACAATACAACTGTAATATACCTTTCATAAAATAAACTACCATCTACTTTGGTCTGATATCTGTAGTAAATTTTTTCACCCTTTTTGTCTCTTGCTGCCTAATGGAGTACAATATCAAATTCTTCAAAGCTGTTAAACCGTCGACTTCCGATTTCATATAGGTAATTATCGGTTGTCTCAATCTAAAAACAATAGAACCTTCTTCATCATACACTATTTCACCATCGTGATGAATGGATAACAATGAATTCCTTGACATTGTAGAAAAAATGTCAACATTAATGAAAAGAAAATAAATAAGGATATTGTGCTTCTTTAATCTACTCTCTAGCAGACATACTTTTATCTTGGAAACCTATCATATAAATCGGAGGGAGTGGCAAACTCTACATAATTTATATACAATTCGGGGGTACCCTGAACTCTATGTTCTGGTGGTACGACAAACTCTATAATTTATATAGAGTTTGGAGGTACGGCGAACTTTCTCTTATTACAAAAAAAATCTTATTTTAAAAAATAAAGCTAAAATATCTTGTTTAGGAAAATATTTATTTTTTATTTTATTTAAAAAATCCCATTTTTCAGTGGACAATTTTTATAGAATTTTTATATAGTATTTAGAGCTTCTGATTTCATAATCCATAGATAAAATTTTAAACACTCAAATTCTGGAAACTTAGAAAATCTCAATTCTAAAAATTCTGGTGCTTAACAGAATGCACCCATGTAGGGATGTCAATGGGGCGGAGCAGGGGTGGGGGATGTCTCCCTACTCTTTATCTTCGCCTCCAGATTTGCTCCCTGTTTTTGTTTCCATTTTCTGCCATGGGGAGATATTGCTTCCTATCTCCATTCTCCACAGGGCCCATTTCATGCAAAATTAGCAAGATTTTATACAAAAAGTCTAAACGACAAGATGGTTACTTCTTTCAAAATGACGCAGTGGAGACGCCACGGCGAGTTATAGCACAGACCAATAGATGAGGCGAGGGACGCGGCAACAAAGAGGAGAATGGACACGGCGGCAGAGTTGTGGAAAAGAACGTGATGGATATAGAGAATGACGCGGTGAGGGTGATGGAACCGTGAGGGGTGACAATGCGGTGAGATGGGAAAGTGGCAAGGGGGTGGCTGCAGAGAGGTTGGATGGAGTATGGACGACGCTAGGGATCTATGAATTGAAGAAGGGTTATATAAACCAGGATTAGAAATTTTGGGTCTCTCTCTTTCTTTCTCTCTCTCTCTCTCTACCTATATATATATGGTATGTGAAATTACTAAAAAAACATATATGAGAAACAAACTATTAAGGACAATTAAGTAAACTTATGAATTTCGGAAATAAATGGGAACGGGACGAGAATCCCCACTCAGGTCCCGGCGCCTGCCTTGGGAGAATTTTGTCTCCCGTCTCCATCCCTGCGAAAAAAATTTCCCACAATCGGCAGTCCTGCAGAGATCCCCGCGTCTCAGAAAATTTTGCCATCATTACACCCATCACTCCAAACAATTTTTCGTTTCCATTACAATTCTTCAACTCTCAACCGTTAAATTCTATTAGTGATAAACTTGGGGAGCGCAATCACAAGACATGGCAACAACAAGCCATAGCAGCCGTTCCAGATCAAGATTTTAGAGGATCATCTTCATCAAGAACGTGTTCCTTCAAAATTTGCTAGTGCTGAAGACCAACTTCTTGGCCAAGAATATGCTCAATAAATAAATAGTGGTTGCAAGATGATTATAATCTGCACTCATGGATTCTTGTCTCTATAGAAACAGACTTTAAGAATAAGATGGTTGGAATCAAGTACAACTATGAAATCTAGAGCAAAATAGAAGCTTATTACTTTGCTGAATCAACAAAATATCGAGTCAACCGCTTAAGACACAAATCAAGACAATAAAAAAAACTTGGTTTATCAGCATCTGATTACATCTCAAAAGTTAAAGGTATGGCAGATTCCTTAGCAGTTGTGGGATCACCACTTACAGTAGAAGAACATGTTGATGCACTACTTGAAGGTTTAAATGAAGAATGTCAAACTCTCGTTCATATGGTTAATTCTAAACGTGAATTGTTTAGTCTTTGTGAGGTTGAAACGCTAATCATAATCTTTGATGATATGCTAGAAAAATTTTAAACGACTGATTCCTCCATGATTCAAGCCAACTTCACACAAAGTTCTTTCCTTCATTTTCAAATTTTGGAAGAGGATTTTATGGTACAAGAGGTAAAGGATGAAGATCTAATCATGGGAATAGATTTTTTTACACCCCAAATCATCCTCAATGTCAAGTACGTAGTCAATTGGCCACATTGCTTGGTATTGCTTCAATCGGTTCGACTAATCTATCCCTCCACCATCTCAGAATTCTCAATGATTACAAGAATCTCAATTTCAAAATTCAGTTACCAATTCTACTCCCTTAACAAATAGCAATTCTAGTAACATACTTCCATCCCTACACCAACATTTCACCATCCTACAACATTCATAGTTGTTCCATCAACCGCGACAGACCCAAGCTGGTACCTTGACACTGGAGATGGAACATGTTTAAAGATTTTAAGAATTGGCAATTCTTTCTTATACTCTTGACTCTGAAAGATATTTTTCTTTACAAAATTTGATACAATCACCCGAAATAATAAAAAACTTGGTTAGTACTTCTAAATTTGCAGAAGATAACCAAGTATATTTTCAATTTCATACATATGTATGTCTTGTTAAATGTAAAATTACTAACCAAATTTTATTGCAGGGATTTAGAAGTGGAGGTATATATAAGTTTTCTAATGTTGCAGCACCTAGTTCACATTCAAATGCTTATAATCCTTGTATTTTTACTGCTTCTTTAGTTTCTTTAGAACTATGGCATAGAAGATTAAGTCATACTTCTATGAAAATAGTGCACTCTATTTTGTCTCAATGTAATATTGCCAATGCACATAATAATACATTGCAATCAGACTTATGAGCGAATTGTATGATGGCTAAAATGCACAAACTCCCATTTTCTAAGTCAACTACTCAATACACTACTCCTTTACAACTTGTTGTATCTGATGTTTGGGGTTTAGCCCTTTTTACCTCACATCTTATTTTAAATATTGTGTGATTTTTATCGATATTTTCTCAAGATACACTTGCTTGTTTTTGTTACAATCCAAATCTCAAGTTTTATAGCTTTTACTCAATATAAACTGTATATGGAGAACTTAACTAGACATAAAATCAAAGAGTTTCAATCTGACAATGGATGAAAATACAATTCAAAACTTTTCACTACCTTTTTGGCTCAACAAGGTATCATTCAAAGGTATTCTTTCCCTTACACTGTTGAATAAAATGGAATTACAGAAAGAAAGCACAGGCACCTCATAGAAATGAGTCTTGCCATAGTCTCTACTGCTGCAAAGACACTAACTTATTGGGATGAAGCTGTTCTTACAACTACCTATCTCATAGATCGTATTCCATCCTCAGTTTTAGAACATAAGTCATCATATGAGGTCCTTTTTGGTATCAAACATGATTGCAACTTCTTTAGAGTCTTTGGAAGTAGTTGTTTTCCTCTTCTTCGACCTTACAGCAAAACTAAACTAGACTCTAGATCACACAAATGTGTTTTTATAGGGTATGCAACAAATTCTAAAGGCTTTAAATGCTTATCTCCTTGTGGCAAAATTTTTATCACTAGGCATTTTAAATTTGATGAAACCTCATTTCCCTTTAAGAGTTATCTCTATCTAAAACACCTCAGAATTCTTCCTCACAACTTCAAGATTCTGTCCCAGCATTGGTTCAATGCTAACACTGTTATCTACTAACTCCAGTTTTCAATATTCCACACCAACTAATTCTAATAGCAGTACCTCTAATCCACCTCCACACAACATATCTGACCACATTTCTAGTCAACTTCCTCAACCTTCCTCTACTAATGCTCATATTAACAATGATATTCCAAGGCGTGACATAGATATCCGTCTTCCTGGAGTTAAGTCCACCTCATCCACTTTATAGCACCCTCATAGCTTACCAACTCATACTGAATCAATAACAAATACTGACCTCTCACCTAAGATTATCAACAAACATCTTATGCTTACAAGATCTAAAACTAGTAATCTCAAACCAAGAGCTCTTACTTTTTGTGTGAAATTAGATTCTTCCTTAGAAAATTCTCCCAAATCAACTAAACCAGCATTGAATATTCCTCATTGGAAAGAAGCAATGATTGAGGAATTCAATGCCTTAACTAGGAATTTGACTTGGACTCTTGTACCTAAACTAGAAAATACAAAAAATATTGGGTGCAAGTGAATCTTTACCATTAAGAGACTACCAAATGGTAAGGTTCAAAAATACAATGCCAGATTGGTAGCTCAAGGCTTTCACCAATCTAAAGGCTTTGATTTTAAACAAGTTTTCTCACCTGTTATTAGACCTATCACTATTAGAATCATCCTTAGTACGACATTATCACAAAATTGGGACATTAGGCAGTTTGATTTTAACAATGTCTTTTTAGATGGTAATTTAAATGAAACAATCTACATGCATCAACCTACTGGATTCACTAAAGATGCAGAAACACGTGTGCAGGTTAAATAAATCACTATATGGCCTAAAACAGGCTCGTAGAGAATGATTTTTAAAATTAAGTAGCACTTTACGATCTTTTGGCTTTCGTAGTATGAAATCAGATACCTCACTGTTTGTTAAGCAAGGCACCAATTCTATTTTATATATACTTTGTTATGTATATGACATTATTATTACAGAAAATGACTCTACACAAATTACTCTAATGATTCAGCCATTGCACAAAATCTTCACATTAAAGGATCTTGGTTCCTTATCATATTTTCTTGGAATTGAAGTTCATAGAACAGATTCTGGGCAGTTTGTCCCAAACAAAATATATAATAGACCTTCTATCGAAATTGGGAATGAATGAAGCTAGTCCAGTGCCTATCTCAATGATTTCATCCCTACAATTACTATCAATTGGATCAGAGAAGTTTGATGATCCGAAATTGTTCAGGTCTGTTATTGGCACATTGCAATATGTTATAATTACCAGACCTGATTTAAGTTTTGTAGTAACGAAAGTTAGCCAGTTCATGCATAGTCCACTTTTAGCTCATTAGAAAGCTATAAAACGTATTGTAAGCTATTTGCAGGGCACCAAGGATCATGGTTTAATTATACACAAGTGTTCAAACATGAGGTTGTATGGTTTCTCTTATTCAGACTGGGCTGCTGATTTGAAAGACAGGATTTTGTTTCAGGTTATTGTGTTTATCTTGATACTAATTTAATCTCTTGGTCGTATAGGAAGCAAACCACAATCAGCAGATCGTCTACTAAAGCTGAATTCTGAAGCTTGACAGCTTGTGAAGCAGAGATCACATGGGTTTAGAATCTACTTCAAAAATTAAACATCAAGCTTCATACTACTCCAACCATATATTATGATAACTTAAATACAGTTTTGTTGACTGCTAATCCTATCCTACATGATAAAATGAAGCACTTTCAACTATATATTCAGTTTGTGAATTAGAAGATTCGGAGCAAGTGTAATATACTAACTTTTTGAATCATGTTCATTATTCAATAATTAATTGATTAAAATTATAATAATTTAGAATTTAAATTTATAATAAAAAAATGAATGAAAAACTAACCTATCTAATTTAAAATTTGAATATAAGAAAATACTAGTTTTAGTAAATTTTTAACCGACAATAAATAATTTTTTAAGATATAATCATAATTAATTCTATATTTATTAGATTTGAATAATCTTTAGTTATATGAAAAGATAAGAAAATTAGCTTCATTCTTCAAATTCAGTGTAAAATCAAATTCAAATTAAATTAGATAGATAAATTTGTTACATATTCATAGTAGAAAATCACGTTTTAACCAACTAGCCGGATATACTAACAGTATTTCGTAAATATCTCAATCTTTAGTTATCTGATTGACTTTATTCAAAGCTCATTTTAAAGCTGACTCAATTCTCTATAAATTTGTCTCTAATAGTTATTTTCAAATTCCAAACTTACAACATGTTATAAGTCGCAAAGTGGCAAAGAATTCGATGGTCCCAAAACGTTTGGACCATTAAATGGTCCCATAAAAAAACGTTTTTAAAATTTTTAATAACTGTTAAATAGTCCTTATTTAATTTTAATTATAAACTAGTCCTTTATATATTATTTAATTATAAAATCTATTTTTTATTTTATAAATTATTTCTTTATCATTCATCTATCATGTTTATTGAGAATAAAAAACTAAAACAATAATAAATTAGATCTTCCATTAATCGTAATAAATATTTTACAATCTTAATCGATTATAATTTTATCATTGATCCAATTAGATACGTATCGTGTTGAAAAAATCGTGTTTGTTAGAAATTCAATCGATTGGATGCACAAACCAATCGATTGAAATTGAGGCTTCCCAAACTTTAATCGATTGAAATTCATACAAAATTGATTGAATTTTACGAGGCATGTGGGGTTTTTCTTATTCAATCGATTGGTCATATTACCTAATCGATTGAAATCACTAAAGCAATATGGGTTTAGTTAATTCAATCGATTGGTCATATTACCAATGGATTGAAATCATTAAAGCAATCTGGGTTTAGTTAATTCAATTGATTGGTTTGTTACCCCCTCAGTAAATTATTATTTTCAAAATCCCATTTTTCAATTTTAATTTCCCAAATACGAGTTTTTTTATGCAAAGCAAGTTCGCCGCATTATAATTTTCATAGAGTTCGCCTAATCTCGATAAACTTCACTTCAAATTCTAAAAAAATGGCGCCTAACTCAAATTCTTAAGCATAATAGTTTTTTTTAATTGATAACGAGAAAAAAATCTTGTTAAATATGGTTTATTCCCGTGTATCTATGTATTTCTGGAGACGATGATAATGATTGCCATTAATGTTAAAAAAATTATGTCTGTATATATTTTTGTGTACTCCTATGTACTTTTATAGACGATAATAATGGCTTAAAAATAAATTTGAGTTTCGTCGGTTTTGAACAAAATTTGAGTGAAAATTTGAGTTTCGTTGGTTTTGAAAAAAATTCGAGTGAAGCTTGCTGGGGTTAGGCGAACTCTATAAAAATTATAGAGTTCAGGCCAACTCTATAAAAAATATAAAGTGCAGAGTTTTGGAAAATGATATTTTTTTAAAAAAGATCTTTTACAAAAGTAAAAATGATTTTAGTGTTATAGGACGTAGTGTACTAAAAATTTTTTTCATTGGTAAATTTTTAAGATATCAGATATATTTACGGACACTGAGATGGATGAGCAATACCATGAGAACGATGATATTAACCGACAAGAAGAGCTAGTACTTGACCAAGATATGATGGATGAACAATATAAATCCGAACAAAATTTTGGAGATGAATTTACTAAGGGAATAACAGAACCAATCGATTGAATTAACTAAATCCATATTGTTTTGATGATTTCAATCGAAACCAATCGATTAAATAAGAAAAACCCCACACGCCTGTTGGCCATGTGTGCATCAATTGTCCCGTGGCGGAGGCTATGTGGGCCAAGTCACAATCGAATGTCGTGGGCGCTTGTGTTGCTAAATGCACTATAAGGCTAGGGTATGCGCTTCTTCTAACACCAATTGGTTTTAGTCGAGCTGGTAGCGCCTGAGGTCCTACAAGTGGTATCAGAGCCAAGGTCACGAGTTCGATTCCCAGCGGGAGCAATTGCTGAGGGGGAGATTGTTGGCCATGTGTGCATCAATTGTCCCGTGGCGGAGGCTATGTGGGCCAAGTCACAATCGAATGTCGTGGGCGCTTGTGTTGCTGAATGCACTATAAGGCTAGGGTATGCGCTTCTTCTAACACCAATTGGTTTTAGTCGAGCTGGTAGCGCCTGAGGTCCTACAACGCCTTGCAAAATTCAATCGATTGTGTATCAATTCCAATCGATTGAAGTTTTGGAAGCCTCAATTTCAATCGATTGGTTTGTGCATCCAATCAATTGAATTTCTAACCAATACGATTTTCCCAACCCAATACGTATGTAACTGGATCAATGATGAAATTATGATCGATTAAGATCGTAAAATATTTATTACGATTAATGGAAGATCTAATTTAGAGTAAAGTATCGTTTTTGTTCCCGGGGTAAGTCCTATTTGTGTCCCTAACGTTTAAATCATCCTATTTTTATCTCTAACGTTTATAAAAGTGATTCAATGTTATCCTACTATCAATTGTACTAACAAATTAGATTATATTTTTTAATTATTCTCACTTAGATATATTCATTCTTAATTAGGTCTCATTTAGATGTGTTCGATTTTAATATTATATCCACTATTTGTGTTTAGATTCAATTATGTCCCTAGAAAAGTAAATTATGTAAATGTTGTAGGAATTAGTTTCAACTTTTGATGAGCTATTTTTCGAAGTGGATTATCGATTTTATTTCAGATATTTGTATTCTACCTTCAAAAGGAGATTTTTAAAACTCAAACTAAAGCATTCATGATGTGTAATTGACGGCAGGATAATATTGAATCACTTTTACAAACGTTAGGGATACAAATAGGACGATTTAAATGTTAGGGACACAAATAGGATTTACTCCAAACATTGGGGACAAAAAACGATACTTTACTCTCTAATTTATTATTGTCTTAGTTTTTTATTCTCAATAAACATGATAGATGAATGATAAAAGAATAATTTATAAAATAAAAAATAAATTTTATAATTAAATAATATATAAAGGACTAATTTATAATTAAAATTAAATAAGGACTATTTAGCAGTTATTAAAAAATTAAAAAATATGTTTTGTTATGGGACCATTTAATGGTCCAAATGTTCAAAAACATGTTTTGTTATGAGACCATTTATTGGTCCAAACGTTCTGGGACCATCGAATTCGGTGCCTCGCAAAGTGATGATTCAGATCGAAGATTTCACCTAAACGCGAGTTAGATTTTTCTAACACAATCTGCACATACCTAAGAGTCATTTAAGCTCTTCCTTTCTCATTCTATTCTCCTTTTTTTATATACAAAAATTCTATGTAATCTATTTCCTGTATCTTTTATTATTGCTATTCATATACTTTCTCCACTTTATTATAGAAAAAAATTCTTATCCTTTTTCACTTTCATACTATCACTTTAAATCTTCTGCCAAACTATTAACAGATTTTACTTATATATTGTTCAAAAAGATATCCTCTCTAAATTATGCAAACTATAGAGTATGGAGATTTCTTTCTATTCAGTCAAAGATTCATACCTACATGAAAACATATACAAAGTCTAGCCATAGAATAAGTCTCTTTTCGCTAACGAAGGGTTTTATACTATTTTTATGTGTCATATTTTAAATATTTTTTAATATAGATGTTAGCATTTGTATGCCATGATATAATGTCACTCTATTACATATATATTAAGTATTATAATAACCATCTTATGTGCATTAAAGAATTGAGAAAATGATCTTTTATTAAGGAAAGGTTATCTTGAAAAAGATATTTTAGTTTTGTAATTAAATATTTTTATTAAAAATATTAAAATTAATAGAATATTTTTTTAGAAATATATAGTTAAAAATTTAATTAAAAATCATAATAAATAACAAAGCAATTAAACCAACTTATTAATTATAGTAACTTCCTGATCTTCCCCAAGCGTAGACAATTGAAACCATTTCGTATTGCAAGGAAAATATCCGATGACTACATGAAAGTATGAAACTCATGCTACCAAACCATTCAATTCCTTGTGATATGTGATTGACTAATTAATAACCTTTGAGACTTGAAAGATACTGCAATCATAAGTGTAGTTAAATTCCACTAAAAATACTTGAATATAAAGAGTAAAAATTACGCTAATAAGTGTTTGAAGGATACTATTTAAAGTTATTAATCTTGACAAGATTAGGCATCCGACATCATAATAAAGAGAGAATATCACGTTATAAACAAATGGATATGTCATTAAGATTAACTATGTCGTGATCTTATGAGACTACCGAATTAAAGCATTGAAAATGGATACTGAAGGCAATCATTGCCTGAAAAGCTAGATTGTCCTCTCGGCTTGGTTCTGATATTACACAGAGTAAGATTTTCAAAGCCCTTAAACTCTCAAGTTCGTATCCTCAGCTCAAAATACAAATATTTGATGTTGATTCCATGAGGATGGGCATGAAATAGATGTCACTCCTCCTACCAATGAGGCACATCAAATCCCTCTAGGATTTCAGAACCATGAAATCCACAATGCTAAAGCGCATAACATTAAAACTCAAAATGCAGGGACTCATCACTTCGCTGGTTTAGAAAATGACCATGTTCACGCTATGCCAGAAATGCGCCACAGAATGCAGGAGTTAGAGTGCTATCAGGCAGAGTTAGAACGTCGACTAGTAGAGCGATCACAAATGAGACAGTCCAGGTCTTGGAGTCGTGTTACCATAGGACATGGAGATCATAGTCGTGATAAGGAAACCCCACAGAGGGTCCTTGATCAGCAATAGGATAATAATCAGCGGCGATCCCATTCATTTCAAAGGCACATGAGGTCACCACGATGCGACGACGAGCGTCGAGAAGGTGAAAGATGGGGGAGGGACGAATCTTGATCTCCCACGTTATAAACTCGCGAAGGAGACCGAGTCCTAAAAGGCATAGGGATACCCAAGAGCATTTAATTATGGGCCAGACTCCATTTTCTTCCCATGTCCTCCAGGTTCGTCTGCCTAAGCACTTTGACAAGACGACAGATTTAAAGTAGGAAGGAAAGTTGGATCCTCAGGAGCACATTGATGCCTTTGAGACTAGGATGAACCTTGAAGGAGTGGGAGATGTTATCCGATGTAAGGCTTTTCCGGTGACGTTGTCAGGCCCAGCAATGACTTGGTTTAACACACTGCCTTTTGGTTTAATCTCTTCATCGCCAATATTAAAACCAACTTCTTGGAACACTTTATCACAAGAAAAACTCAAGCCAAGCATTCGATCAAACTACTTGGCGTGAAACAGAAAATGGGAGAGAGAATCAGGGATTACTTGGATCATTTTAAAACTTTGTTGGAGGTAAACACAGGAACTCTCGAAGTCATGTGTCTATGCCTCATTGCTGGTCTGTTAAAGGAGATTTCAAGAGACATTTAACCTCCAAGGATATAAAATCCATGGAAGAGATCCATCAAATCACCCCGGAGTATATGCAAGATGAGGATGTCTCGAGGGTAGTCTCCATAAAAAGGAAAAACCCAGCCCCATCATCTAATAAGGCCGGGAGCTCGGGTCAATCATCAACCTCGAAGACATCTACACCCCGGGTTGGCAAGTTCTCCACATACACACCCCTGGTGGCGTTGTTAACAAAGGTGAACCAGCAAGTGTCTTACAGGGGTATCCTTTCAAGAGCAAGGCAAATTCGGCCAACGGCTTCTTTGAATAAGTTACAATACTGTGACTATCATAAGTCTTATGGTTACAGGACGAATGATTGTATTGATTTAAAGGATGCATTGAAGCAAGCAATTCAAGATGAAAAGCTTCCTAAGTTTGTTCAGCATGTCAGGCTGTCTAGACGACAAAATGACAATGAATATCGAGACTAGGAATTCCCAAAATATCAGGACTGTAGAAGTCCAAGATGATACTGCTCAAGTCATAGTAAACGTGGGCGGAAGAATTTCAGTATGACACAACGGAAGATGACGAGCCATTAGTAATCACTGCAAAATTGAGAAATGGAACTGTAAAGAGAATTTTGGTTGACACGAGGGCAAACTCAAATCTACTTTTCAGAAATGCTTTTGACTCGCTAGGATTAACAGATCAGCACCTGAAGTCATATATTCCTGGTGTAGTAAGTCTGGGAGATCACTAAATTAAGCCCGATGGAGTTATCGACCTCCTGTTTATAGTTGGAGAAGGTCCAAACGTATGGGTGGTACAAGCCGAGTTTTTCGTCCTAAAGGATTCAACGGCTGATAAAGTGATCCTTGGGAGGAAAATAATAAATGACCTCTATGCATTCATTTCAATCGAATTCTCAATTATGAAGTTCTTCACCTCCGAAGGTCGGGTCACCACAACCCGGGAAGATCGGGCAGCTGCCGTGAAATATAACAAAGCAAGTTTAACTTTAACGGATAAAGCCAAAGATTCTACTAGAGTGTTGTTAGTCGACTTATGCTCTCAAGTTTAGGAGAAACCGAGGCCGTAACCTAATGGGAGTTTGGAAAATTTTCAAATTGGTGACATTTTAGAAAAATACACTATGATCAACAAGGATCTGCCTTACCCCTTGAAGTCGGAGCTTAAGGACTTCTCGAAAGGTAATATGGCTTTATTTGCTTGGGAACCTTCCAAATGCCCAGAATTGACCCCACATTCATGTCTCACCAATTTGCTATTGACCTTACCTTTAAACCGGTTGCACAATGACGTCAGAAGATGTCGCTCGACCGAACTGCCGAGGTCAAAAAGCAAGTTCAAGGGTTGCTGGATGTTGGGTTCATTAGAGAATTAACATATTCAACGTGGTTAACTAATGTAGTAATGGTGAAAATCTGATGGGAAGTGGCGTATGTGTGTGGATTACACAGATTTAAACAAAGTCTGTCCAAAGGATTGATTTCACTTACCTAACATCGATAACATGATTGATTCAGTCTCAGAATATCGGAGTTTGAGTTTCTTAGATACTTATAGTAGCTATAACCAAATACCCATACAAAGGCTTGACGAGGACAAAACCACTTTTATTACCCCTTAAGGGATTTATTGTTATACTATAATGCCTTTTGGATTGAAAATGTACGAAGCACTTCTCAAAGACTGATGGCTAAGGTATTTAAGACATAAATCGAAAAGAATGAAAGTCTAGATTGACGATATACTAATAAAGACTAAGAGAGATTTTGACTTGATTGCCGACCTGAAGGAGATCTCCAGTAGCCTCCGACTACATCAAATGAGATTAAATCCAGTGAAATGTGCTTTTGGAGTCTGGAGAGATAAGTTTCTTGGCTTTATGGTAACACAAAGGGGGTATAGAAGCTAATCCTGAAAAATGTAAAGCTATACTAGATATTTCGAGTCCTCAAAGTCTCAAAGAGGTGCAAAGGCTCACAGGTCAGTTAGCCGCATTGTCAAGATTTTTGAGAGCTTCAGCTGAAAAGGTGAAGCCGATTTTTAATTTAATGAAAAAGGTAAGGATTTTGCATGGACAGAAGAGTGTGAGATAGCTTTCAAACATTTTAAAAACTTGTTATAGTCACCTCCCATACTGGCAAAGCCAAAACCTGGAAAACCCTTATAATTATACTTGTCTGTAACTGAGGAGACTATAGCTTCAGCTTTAATAGTAGAAGATGAAAGTAAAAGCCAATGACCTATCTATTTTGTTAGTAAGGTTCTTCAAGGTCCTGAGCTAAGATATTAGAAACTAGAAAAGTTAGCTTTTGCTCCACTCACATCAGCATGTTGGTTACGTCAGTACTTTCAAAGTTATTTAATTATTGTATGAACCGACCAACGAATTAAAAAAATTTTGCAAAATCCGACTTGGCAGGTCTAATGGTAAGTTGGTCTATAGAGTTGTCTGAATTTGATGTACAGTATGAGCCATGCTCACCCATTAAGGCTCAAGCAATGGTTATTTTTTAACTGAAATGACCAGTGTTATCAGAACCAGACCAACTCGCCTAGTCAGACCGAAAACCCGCTGAACCGGAAACAAAATTGATCCGGGTGAACTAGCTGATCGGACAAGGAAGAGAACCGACAACCGACAGGTTTGATAAAACCCAGACTGGTTCAAACTATTTTTTTTCTTCAAGTGAAACGACGTCGTTTCCATTATTTTTTAAAAAAAAATGAAAGGCTGAAAGTCTGAAACCCTAACTCAATTCTCAGTTCCCACACCCAAAGTCCCAAACTCTAAACGGCTGAGACTGAGAGAGACCCGTTCAGGTTCAACCTTTCTCGCACCACCCAACCATAGCCAGCGCCACCTCCACCGAATGGTGCGACATCAACGGCTACTACTACTCAGAGTCGTCGTCTCGGTGGCTCCTATGTAGCTCGGCTCGTTTGCCTCCTACCTTGTGCCATTGTATGTTCATTATCATCCTCCTTTTTTCGATCCGGTCGTCCAATCGTCGCTGTCGTCATCGTCAACGTCATGCTTCTTCTCTGGTCTCCCTTTTCTCTAATGGCGATGCATCAACCATAAGGCATGTAATTTTATTTTTTTAAGTTATTCAGTATTTCAAATTTTCAATAATTTAGTACTTCAGTTAGAATTAATTGATTAATGATGTTAATTATCTATATTGAGTATATTTAGTTGATTATAAGTTTATAACTTGTTGAGTTATGTTAGATTGTTTAATTTTTTGTTTTATGTTGTTGCTGTAATATATTGTTGATTATAGTGCAATATATTCTTGATATATGTAATATATTGTTGTTATATTTGGTTGCTGTTGTATATTATTCTTAGTAGATTATTGTTGCTGGTAG
Organism: Arachis duranensis; assembly: GCF_000817695.3. Classification (NCBI taxonomy): domain Eukaryota; kingdom Viridiplantae; phylum Streptophyta; class Magnoliopsida; order Fabales; family Fabaceae; genus Arachis; species Arachis duranensis. The sequence continues at coordinate 98,452,183 of NC_029772.3, read as the reverse complement.
ATTAGTCATTTAGTCCTAGTTGATTAAGAATTTATGATGACTTCATCAAATACACCATTAGAAACACCAACTTCCCAAGAACAAGGATCAACTCCTAATGCGATAATTGAAACCCAAAAAAATAGCAATAGAGGAAAAACTTATCCTGAATAGGGCCATTGAAATTACTCCTTGGATATAATCTATGAATTGTTATTTTTATTGTGTTAAATTGAGATACTAATGTAATAGTACTAACAAATTTTATGTTTATTTTCATATTACTTATTTTTAGAATTTGAGACTTAATATTTATTAAAATGTTATTAAAGATATGTATTTTACATTTTAAGTTTTACATTTTTGGCTATTTTATATGTTTTACTTATGTGGGACCGGGTTAGCTGGTTGAACCAGTGATCCAATAGCCTGATCAGTTTGATCACCGGTTCAGTTCTAACAACTATGAAAATGACTCACCCGATTTTCGAGAACTTAGGATGGAAAATTCATGTAGATGGGGGCATCTAACATTAAAAATGGTAGGGCAGTCTCATCCTAATTAAAGGAGATGTCATGGAGATTGAAGCATCCATTAAATTTGATTTTTCCTATTTCTAACAATCAAGCTGAGTATGAAGCTTTGCTTGCAGGATTATTGTTAGTTAGGGATGTCAAAGCGATGGAAATCATTGTATTCAGTGATTAACAAATTGTAACGTCCCAGATCAATGGCAAATACTAGCCAAGGGATCCACAATTACAACAGTACTTGAAAAAAGTACAAAAGGATGTAAAATTCTCTGATTCCGTTTGTATTAAGCATGTGCCAAGAGAACAAAACACATGAGCTGATGTGTTGTCTAAATTATTAGCAAGTACTAAGCCTGGAGGCAGGAATCGAAGCTTGATATAGGAAGTGATCACAGAGCCTTCCGTTAGTATTGCTAAGGTTACGATCTCACATTCTAGCAACGTTAGTACTTGGATGAATCCTATATACATGTATTTAGAAAATGGAATCTTGTCAGATAATGCTAAAGAAGCTAAAAGGCTACAGTTAAAACAATTAAGTATACCATAATAAATGGGCAGTTGTATAAAACGGAGGTATCACAACCCTTATTGAAATGTTTGAATTCTCAACAAACACTTTATGTGTTGCAAAAGATCCATGAGGAATGTCGTGGACACCATTTGGGTGGAAGGTCATTGGCTCAAAAGGTCGTTAGAGCTAAATACTTTTGGCCCACTATCATTAAAGATACTATGAAGCATGTAAAGAAATGTTAAAAATGCCAGCTCCATGGTAATCTCCATCAGGCTCCACCTCATGAACTCGTATTCGTCATTCCGATAAGACCATTCTCAAAATCGGGGTTAGATTTGTTAGGCCTATTCCCTCAAGGGTCTGGACATGTAAAATACTTGATAGTGACCACAAATTATTTCACAAAATAGATTGAAGTATGCCACTAGCAAGCATTACCTTAGCTCAATATTGGAAGTTTGTATGGAGGGAGGTCCTCACAAGATTTGGAATTCCATAAGCGATTATCACGGATAACGGGACACAATTTACAGATTGTAAATTGGGAGAATTACTAAGCGATTTGGGTGTTCGGAAAATCTTTGCCTCAGTAGAGCATCCGCAAACAAATGGACAAGCTGAAGTTGCAAACAAGGTAATTCTAAAGGGCTTGAAAAAATGGTTAGATGATACTCCGAGGTCATGAGCTGTTGAGTTGTGGTTAGTGTTATGGTCCTATTTACCATAACCCAGTCTTCTACTGGAGGAATGCCATTCAGAGTTACCTATGGAGAAGAAGTAGTAATTCCAGTGGAAGTTAGAGAGCCCAGTCCAAAAAATGCTGCTTGGGAGTTTAGAACATCATAAAGGACATAACCAAATTGATGAAGTAAGGGCAGCAGTTAATCTGGCTGAACAAGCATTAAAGCAAATAGTCGCCAAAAGGTATAATACCAAGGTTAGGCCAAGGAGTTTGAAAACAGGAGACTTAGTACTAAAAAGGGCAACATCAAAACCTCGGAATCCCAGGGGAAGTTGGCCCCAACTTGAAAGGGCCCTACCGGGTTCGAGAAAATATGGGCAAAGAGGCTTACAAACTAGAGAACTTAGATGGTTCCAAAGTACCGAGAATATGGAATGCAGTTCATCTGAAAAGGTATTATTCTTAAGGCTTCCCGTGAACAGAATAAAGGCACTCTTTTCCTAAGAATGTAGGTTTTGAATGAGGCCTCTTTTATTTTCGAAAATTTTGTATTCAAATTTCATCAATAATACGACATTTTTTTTATACTTGACTAATTGTTTTTTAATTAAATACATATGTTATCTGATATTTCTTGATGCAATCAAGTGATGAAGCCAAATTAACGGCCTTATCTGATATTTCTTGACGCGATCAAGTGCTAAAGTTGAATTAACAGTCAAGTAAAGCAATAAAGCGCATTTAATGATAAAAATAGCTAAGTAACAACTAAAAGCATTTAATGTCGATATTGGAAAAAGGTAAGAAATAACAAGTTCAATTACGAAATTAATAACATCACAAGTTATAATAACTTGGCTAGAGTTTAGAAAGTTCACAAAATAGCTAATCAAACTCCAGGAAAATAGGAAAGTGTTCAAGGTAATATGAATTCCCTAACTCAAAACACTTAAAAAATTAAAAAAGAAATTACATAATGATTACAACTTTTCCACCCACCACTTTCTTGAAAGTGTTGATTTCGGAGTCGTCCAAGTCAGGAGCTATAAGATTGATCTGGTCACAGATGTTTCGCGTAGCATAAAAAATTCTATCCACAGCAGCACAGTCATCTTACTTGACTGATGTGTCTAGGGTCTCAATCTAAGTCATGAGCTCGGAAACTTGTTTCTTCATATTCTCTACTTTCAAATCTGAAGAGAACTTCCCCTCTTTCAAGTTGTCTATTTCACCTCGGAGGATGATCTACTCCTCTTGTAGAACAGCAAGTGCAGCACTCAGGCTTTTAATATGAGAATTGGTATTAGAAATTTCTTTATCCTTTACTGTGAAGTCGGCCCGAAGATTCAAGATCTCCACCTCAACATCTCAGACATAAGTTGTCAAGCAAAGGAGCAACCTCCGAACTCGAGGAATAGTGTCCTCCAAGGGTATCTTGTCAAGTACCAAGCAAGTATAAATATCTACTTCAAACTTAGTGCCCGGATTAGTTGAGGTGCCAACTGTAACATCTCGCATTTTTTAAAATCTAAATATGAATAAATTGTGATTTTATCTTATAAAATTTAAACTTTATAATTTTAGGAATTATTCTATTGAAAATAATTAAATAGATTCGGAGATAATTTTATTTTAAACCAATTAAGATTCTTAAGTAATTTTATTATAATGAAATATTTTGTATAATTTTAGTAATTGAAAAATAAGAACAAATTGTACAATTTAACTTAAGTAATTTCTATTATGAATAAATTATTGTCTATTTTATTAAATTGAGTTCTTAGAGATTAATTTATTAGGAATGATTAAATGAATTTTTGTCAATACTTTAGGTTTAAGTCAATTAATATTTGTGTACAACTTTTATTTTAATTAGTTATTTTATATAAATTGAAACTAAAGTTATGATGGAAAAATAATGAAAGGTCATATGATTTAATTTAGGTAATTGATATTTCGACGTATTTTATAAATTGTAATTAGTAGATTCATTTTATAATTTAAATTTGAAATAATTATTTTAACTCAATGATATATTGATAAATGAAGTTTTATCTGTTCTGAAAATAATTCTTACAGTATTATATTTAAATTCTAAATTGTTATTCTATCACAAATATTTTGTAAAATTGTTATATTACTCATATATATTTAATCCTAACTCTAAAATTCCCAAATAAACCCTAAATTTCCTAATCCCTAAATCAAAACAAAAAATACATACATTTAGAAAGGGGAAGAACGAAAACATGGAAAGCTTGAGGGGAATAAAAGAGATAGAGAAGGAGAAGGGGGAATCGAGGGAGAAGAGAGGGGATGGAAGTTGCAACGCCCTGCACACTCGTCGCTGCCGTTCCGTGTAGTCCGCCCTGGTGCTGGTTGAACAGGGATGAGGGAGAGGCGTCGAGAGAGAGACACGATGGAGGTTAGAGGGTAGAGCTGCCATCACTGCCGTCGCGTCCATGGATCCCGAGCTCGCGTTGCCATCTTTGATCTTCAGCGCCGCCGTGGAGGAGAATAGAGGAGTCACCATCGCTGGAGAGAGGGAGAGCCAGAGAAGGAAGACGAAACGTGTGAGAAGGATGACACACAGAGGAGGAATCGTTCCTCTGCCGACGCCATCGCCAGAATTTCTGGCTGCTGCTGTTGTTTATAATGAGTTAATCGTGCCTAGCTACCATAATCACCACCATTTCTGAGCTCTCATTGTTCTGTAACATTCTGTAATTGCCTCTGATGTTCTTGGCTCTGTTGGGATTGCTGGAACTTGTTACTGGCGAAGAGGAGTGACTGCACCATCCTCTTCATTTTGACACTAAACCTCTATTCATAACCTTGTAAAGCTCTCGCTCTTGTTTTGTTTGGTACTTTGTTTCTCTGTATGTTCTTATTTTAATTATGATATCTAATATCTATGTTTTAGTACTGCGTATTTATGCTGGAACTGGCAAAATTGTTGCTGCTGTGAGCGTAACTAGAGTTGGGGTTGCTGCTACCGTCTCGGTCACGTTGGAATTGTCTACCGCTGCCATTTTAGACTAAGCAGGGATTGTTGCATTAAATAACATGATTGCGACATCGAGGTAGGGGGTTTAATTTAAACGGTTTTAATTTAAGAATGCCCACAAAGTTTATTGATTAATTGCAAATAGGTTTAATTGTTGTGAATAATTGATTGGCTATATGGATGTTGAATATGATTGAGCTTGTTGATTTTATGAGATTGATTGGTTATGTGTAAATTATGAATTGTTGATAAATGATTGCTGAGAGTCCTGAATCTTGGAGTTATTGGTTGATTGTTGTTGAGCTGGTTATTATATATATTATCATGGTGGTGGGCTTGGTTGGTATTTTTTTGGAATTGATTTTGAGAGGAATTGAAGGTTAAATTTTGAAATATTAAACTTTTGTAGGAAGCCTTATTTTTTGAGATAAATGGCAATTTTGAAAAGCAAACCAGTAATTCGATAATGATCGAAATAATGAGATTAAAAGTTAAAGTAAATTACAATTAGTATAGTTGCTAAGATTTAAATTTTGAAGATTTTGTATTAACTAGAAAATTAGTTATGATTTTTCAAAGTTGTATTGTAAAATCAGATTTTCTGCATTACTTTTAAACGAAGTTAGAAACTCTGAAAAGCTATAACTAATTCTGTGATGATCGGAATTGTGTGGGATTAAGTCTGGATTAAACTTGAGAATGTATAGAACTGGACTGAAAATTTTGAGGCATTTTCGTTAAATACACAATTTATGACAATTTTTAAAGTTAGGTCGATAAATATATCCTACAGTAGAAAAGTTTAAATAGGGCAGCAACTTGTTTGTCTTGCTGTGATTCCTACAAGTTGAGTTTTGGGGCGAAACTAATTTTGTTTTAAAATTTGATTAACTTGGTTCATTTCTCTAAAATTTTATAATTTTAGGATTTAAGGATTGGGAGTTGTGGATTTTGAAATTTAGGTAAAAATAAGTCAAAATCTGTTTTAGAAACCAACAAGCTTAGTATCTTTCAACTTGTATAACTTTTACTACAAAACTTCGAATAGGCTAAAATTTGGTTTGTAAACTCCTAACTTATCTAGCAACAAGTGTGTCTTAGTTTCAACCTGATTGTTATTCAATTCTAAGAGTTACAAGTATTGGAAGTTGTTGCATAACTTGCTGAAAACTGATTCTCTCCAGCTTTAATCATTAACTTTCAAAAATTCACAACTCCCAATCCTTAACTCCTAAAATTTTGACATTTTAGAGCAATGAACCAAGTTAATCAAACTTTAAAACAAAATTAGTTTTGCTCCAAAACTCAGCTTGTAGGAATCGCAGCAAGATAAACAAGTTGCTGCCATGTTTGAATTTTTTTGCTGCAGGACAGATTTATCGACCTAAATTTAAAAATTTTCCATAAATTGTGTATTTAACGAAAATGCCTCAAATTTTTCAATTTAGCTCTATACATTCCCAAGTTTAATCCAGATTTGGTCCTACGTAATTCTAATCATCACTGAATTTGTTATAGCTTTTCAAAGTTTCTGACTTCGTTTAAAAGTAATGCAGAAAATCTGATTTTACAATACAACTTTAAAAAAACATAACTAATTTTCTAGTTAATACGAAACCTTCAAAATTTAAATCTTAGCAATTATACTCATTGTAATTCACTTTAACTTTTAATCTCGTTATTTCGATCATTATCGAATTACTGGTTTGTTTTTCAAAATTGTCGTTTATCTCAAAAAATTAGGCTTCCTACAAAAGTTTAACATTTCAAAATTCAACCTTCAATTCCTCTCAAAATCAATTTCAAACAAATACCAACCAAGCCCACCACCATTATAATATATCTAATAACCAACTCAACAGCAATCAACCAATAACATCAAGATTCAGCACTCTCAACAATCATTTATCAATAATTCATAATTCACACATAACCAATCAATCTCATAAAATCAACAAGCTCAATCATATTCAACATCCATATAGCCAATCAATTATTCACAACAATTAAACTTATTTGTAATTATTCAATAAACTTTGTGGGCATTCTTAAATTAAACCCCCTACCTCGATGTCGCAGTCGTATTATTTAACGCAACAATCCATGCTTAGTCTAAACTGGCAGCAGCATCAGCGACAATTCCAACGTGACCAAGACGGTGGTAACAACCTCAACTCTGGTTACGCTCGCAGCAGCAACAATTTCGACAGTTCCAGCATAAACAACACAATCTAAAATAGAGATATTAGATATCATAATTGAAATAAGAACATACAGAGAAATAAAATACCAAACGGAACAAGAGCGAGAGCGTTACAGGACTATGAATAGAGGTTTAAGGTAAAAACGAAGAGGATGGTGCAGTCATCCGCCGGTGATAAGTTCCAACTATAACAATTCCGGCAAACCCAACAGAGTCAAGAACATCAGAGGTAATTACAGGATGTTATAGAACAATAAAAGCTTTAGTACACGTATTTAGAATAGTACATATATTGTGAGGTTGTGATGTCATAAACTTCTCTTCTTATGTTTTTTAGAGGCTATGAATTATCTTTTAGGTTAAATTGATTTAAAAAAATAAATTGTTATTATCATTATTTGTTTGATATTTCATTGTGGTATCATATTTTTAAATTTATGACGTCACTACAATTAAATCATTAAAGCCTTTGAAATTAACCGCACATTATTATTTCTTTTTTTTTTTCGTTGTTGGTCATGGGCTCATAGCCACCCGTTATTACAAACACAAAGAAGAATAGGCAGATACAAATTTTGTGAGAAAATAACAAAGAGACTCAAAACAGAAAGGGTCCAAAAATTATCTACTTACGCAATGCAGTCTAGTTAAAGGACCAAATAAATGCCCTCTTGTGCTACCTATGTATGCCCCATGAGCCAAACCCAAAAAAAAATGTATGCCCCATGAGTCATGTCTCTCTCCTCAAACTCCGTTTGAAACAATGCCTAAGATTAAAGACCGTCCAATTTAACCTCGGTCTGATGCTACAACTCTGAATAGTGAATGCAATTATCGTATCAGAATTTCAATTGTTTACTTGTTTAACTGACCACTCTATTAAGCTGAGTAATTACTAAGAACTTGTTTGGAACGTTAAGAATTAAAATTTATTCAAGAATTATTTTTTTTGCTTTTAAAATAACTAAAATTACATAATTTGAATTTTTTTTTAAATTTTAATTTTAATTTTTTCTTCATTTATAAATCAAACTAAAAAATATTTAATTTCTAAATTCACTCACAAATATTTTAAACTTAAATTTTATTCTATTAATATATTATTTTTTTTTTGTGATTATATATCATATTATAATAATCTATCTATCTATATACTAAAACTGGATATTCCCCCCAACTAATAAAAGTGAGGTGTCGATTCCTCATGAATTTATTTTTCTGCCAAAATAAATGCATTATTTTCTCTTCTAAGTTTATTTTATAAAAATATCTTTATTATAATTATATACTAATTAGCATTTAAGTAATAGTGCATAATTATAGTAATCAATATTTAATATATTATTAAACTACTTATCAATTATCAATTAAAAATATTTTTAATTATTTTAATAATAATATTAATAACAATAATAGTAATAATAATAATAAAAAATCTTTGTTACCCGTGATATGATGAAATTATTCACGTATATCATTTTTATGTGTAATTATTGTAAGACCCGGTTAATTAACCTAATTATACTAATTTAAGAAAATATCTTTATTATCTATCTATCTATCTATCTATCTATTTTATTATATAAAAATCAGGTTTTTGCACTTAATGATAAAATTGATGTGACATACTCTTGATGTATTTCTTGATTTATTTCATTTAATTCGTTAAAATAAATTAATTATAATTAATTAATTATATCAATTAATTAATTTAATTAGACATTCAAATCTCAACATTTATTATAATTTATATGAATTGATTAATTATAATTAATTATATCAATTAATTAATTTGTTTAATTATATTACTTATTTGATTTGGTTGGAGTAAATATTAAATTATTTAATAAATAATAAATATGATAACGAAATATATGAATTAATTTAATTAGTTTATTTTTCTCAATATCACCTTATACAAGATCAAATATTTTTTACTCATTCGCTCTCTTTTCTTTCTCTCTTCCTCCCTCCCTCCCTCTCTCGTGTTTAGGGTACAATTTTTGTAATTTATTTTTTATTTCTTTTATCTTTATTTATATATTTTATTTTTTATATTTTTATTTATTTTAATTGTTTCTATTAGGCGCATACTTTTTTTCTTTTAGCTTCTGATTAACAAAAAATGTGTCATCTTTACGTTATTTTTACATAATCTTACTATAATTTTGTTTTGTAATATTCTATTTTATCATGTGTACTTCAATTCATATATATATTGTTCGTCTGGTCGGTTATCGAACAGGTCGGGTATACCGAATATGTGTCACGAAGGTGGGGGACCAGGATCCAAGATGCTGGAGCGTGACTGGACTTCCTTGGCTGACACTGGAAGGTGAGTGGAGGAGCTGCACGACCTCTCGAGCTGTTGTGGTGAAGAATAGGGGGAGCCACCTGCAAAAGGGACTCCGACGCCCAAGTTAGAATCTATACAGATGGCAGTAAAAGTGAGGGTATAGTGACGTACTGTGGAGGAGGGGTAGGACCCTCCCCTTATATACTCTGTGCCTAGGGCGGGCTCCATTGGGTCAGACCTGCCTTTCAGGAAGTTTTCCTACCCAGCTGTCATGTGCCTTGCTAGAGGAGAGGGAATGTTCGGGTGTTCCCCTCAGGTCGGATGTTAAGCACTCACCGGGTCGGCCGCTCGGACCGGGGCATTGCACTAGGTGGGCCAGGCCGGAACAGTGCCCCCAACGCGCCAGCTAGGGTCGTGAGCGCCGTTGTTGGTGCGTTCTAGCGCCTTGGTTATCTCGTCGCTTGGTCGGCTGGCTACCACTCGCGGTTGGGGCATGCCCCCTACGCGCGAGTGGGTCTTGTCGCTTCGAAGGAACGTCTTTTATCGCCTCATTTTTTGTGCCAGGCATTTAATGCTCTTAATGGCAGATTTGAACCCTGAGTGAAATGTCCGTCTTACCCCTGCCTTTCGCGCTTCTAGGCGTCAGTTGCTATTTCGTTTTCTCTCATCTTTACGTTTCAGTTTCCCAAACTATTGTCACACACTCCTCATTTCCTCTCTTCGCTCTCTGAAGTTCTTTGCTGTGAATCGTCCGTTTTATCCAAATTCCTCTGAGATTCTCCAGCTTTTTTTTATCATCATCATCATTCTAGTAAGTTTCCTCTTTTTCCCTGCTCCTTAGTTTTATTTTGTGGTCATGCCTTGGTTTGGTTTTGTCCATATACTGTGTATTTTGTTGGATTGCATGTCTGATTCGACCAATGCTAGGTAGATACTAGGGGGTTACCATATTAGGTTTTCTGGTTTTTAGACTTTTAGCTTTCACTTGACTGTAGATTTAGCCTTTGTTTAACTGCAGATAGGCAAATTGTAGTTTCTGGTGCTAGTCCTGATTTCCCTACCTCATAGACTAATTCTGAGTGGTGTCCTCACTGTAGGTATGGACCAACGTCCCGTCGCGAGGGTTCCTGCCGCGAGAGCGCCTGTAGATCGGTACGCCTGGGTGACCTCAGACGTGAAGGACACCCCCTCGCAGATGACCTTAGAGGAACTCACGGAGTTTCGTGAAGCGGATTACCTCTGCGGAGGAGGTCCCGAGGAGGCAAACTATGAGGTGTTTGTTCCTAATGACCGACAACGGATATGCCATCTGAACCTGCACACCCCCCGAATCACCGATTGAATTTGGATGTACAAAGCGATGTTCACTAATTTGAGGATTCGCATTCCCTTCTCCCCCTTTTAAATGGCGCTGCTAAACCAGTGTGATATGGCGCCGTCTCAATTGCATCCGAACAGCTGGGCCTCTATCCACTTCTTCGAGATGGTTTGCAAGTTTCTAGAGTTACTGGCCTCCATAGAGGTGTTCTTATTTCTTTTTATTTTGACAAATCCTTCTAAAGAGGGAAGAGCAAAGAAAGGGTTCATGTCGTTTCGGGCAACCCAAGGTCGGAGGATCTTTGGCCTGTTCGAGGACTCCTACCATGGATTCAAAGATAAATATTTCAAGGTTCGCCCTGCTGCAGGTCGGCACCCCTTCTGGCTGACTCTGGAGGGTGAACACCGCATCCCAACCTACTGGAGTTTTGGGGCAGAAGCTAACGCGTTCGCGAAAGTGACGTACAAAGGGTTGTCCCCAGAAAACAAAAATATAGCCGATGTGTTGTTGGCCGTGTTCGGGAAGATCCGCGTCAATCCCCACCTCTTGATGGGGGATCCTGAAATGGGCAAAACCTACATTTGTGAGTTACCGGGTGGTCGTTAACCCCCTCCTTTTCTTGTTCATCATTGTTTATCATGATTTTAACTGGTTTTTGTTTTGTTTTTTACTTTGCAGTATTCATGGCTGCCGACCAAGTTAGTCTTGATAATTTGATGTCCAAGTTCCTCCTTGGGGATGATGAGGACAGCTCCACCACTCTTCCCATAGATCACGCGGCTGCACCTGGTCTTGAGGTTCAGTCCTGACCTCCTCAGAGAGAAGTCGCTGGGACCAGCTCCAACCCGGTTCCCCCAGCAAAAGAGGCTTCGGGGGAATGGGGAGGTCTAGAGGTCACCAATGTCGATAACCCCAGGAAGAGGAAACTGACCTCTTCCCCGGAAGGAGTGCTTACTGTCATGGAGAAGAATTTTGACGCCGGCTACTTCATCGACGCTCAGCTTTTCCCGGGGACAGAGGAAGTCTTCGATGGTGGGGACCTTGCCTCCTAGGCCAAGTGGGTGTACCGCACTCTACTCCGGGCTGCCGCGATTGCGAGGAAGGGCGGAGCCCGTTTTGGCCGGTGCCCAGAACCTGGAGGGCAAGCTTCAAGGAGCTGTTAAGTCTGTGGAGAGGACGAAGGCGGAGGGGACGACGTTGAAGGCCCAACTAGCTACTTCAGCAGAGAAGTTGACGGCCTCTGACGCAGCGATCACTCAGCTTTCCGAGCATAAGCTTGCCTTGGAAAGCCAGGTTTCTGCTGCGCAAGCTCGGGTGGCAGAGCTGGAAAAGAAACTGGCCGCTTCCATGGCCTCGGCTGATGCTGCCAAGGCTGAGGTTGCTGCTTTGAAGAAGAAGAATAAAGAGACTGTGAAGGAGGTTAGGGACGCATTCATGGCCACCGACAAAGCGATTAAGGCCCAGGTGAAGCTCCTAGCTCCCGAGTTTGATGTGTCCGCTGTGGGTGCCTTCAAGACCATCAAGGATGGGAAGATTGTCGACCTCTCCAAGAAATGTGTTATTTGTACTTTATCTCTTTGTTTTTTGTTTGGTAGTTTGTAAGACTTTTGTCGTTCTACCATTCTGACTTTTGAAGCCGACTTGGGGCTTTTCTGTGTAATTGTTTTACTTTAAAACAATTTTATGACAAAAAATGAAGCCGAGTTGTGGCTTTTTCGCTTAAGCGTCTAGAATCTGGCCTTATTTAGTAGCCATTTGTTGTAGCATCCGCGACTTCAATGGTTCCCGGGGTGATCAATCCCGGGATGCCGTGTAGTTATTGAATTTGGTAATTTACAACACAAGGTAATTTAAACAATTTAAATGGTGCATTAAAATATTAACTTTGAAACAAGAAAGGAATAATTAGTGTAGTCTGAACACAATTATACCATGATAAATTGCGATTCACGTAAACAACCAATGGGAAGATAGTGCAGACATAAAATAAAATGGGCCTCACTCAAACTGGGATATCGCCTGATCGTCGGGTACGTCTCGGCTTCTAAGAGTAGAATCCCCTTAGATTTCTCACGTTCCACGTTCTAGAAACTTCCCTGCCATCCAGACGTTCCAACTTGTATGCTTCGTTGCCAACTACTTCCTTTATCCTGTATGAACCTTCCCAGTTTGCTGCTAACTTCCCTTCCCCTGGTGTCGGCATCCCTACGTCATTACGTCGCAGGACTAGGTCATTTGGCTCAAAATTTCTTTTTAGTACTTTGGCATTGTAACGCAGGGCTGTTCTTTGTTTCAACGCCACCTGAGATAGGTGGGCCATCTCTCTGACCTCATCTGCCAAGTCCTTCTCCACGGCTTCCTCGACATTTCCCAAAAGTTGTCGGGGGCTCGGTTCCCCAATTTTCATGGGTATTATCTTGCCCAGACTCCCTTTTTTTGGTCAAGACACTTTTTAAGACCTTGTAGGATGACCTTGTTTGCTGCTTCAACTTGGCTGCTAGTTTGGGGGTGCTCGACGAATGAGAAATTCTACTTTATCCCTATGCCAGCAAGGAATTCTCTGAACCTTTTGTTGGCAAACTGTGTTTCGTTGTCCGAGATGACGACCTCGAGACTCCAAACCTGGAGATTACTTGCCTCCATATGAACTTTCGGCAATTTGCCGAGGATATGCTGGCCAACAGCTTGGCTTCCACCCACTTGGTGTAATAGTCAATGGCGACAATTAGGTACTTAACCTGCCCAAGTCCGACTAGAAAAGGTCCTAACAGGTCGACACCCCATTAGGAGAATGGTCGGGAGGCCATCAGCAGGCTCAGCTCCGCTATGGCGCTTTGTAAAAGTTGGAATTTTCCTGGCATATCCTGCATTTCTTTACGAACTCTTGGGAATCTGGCATCATTGAGGGCCAATAGTAACCAGCCCTGACAAGATTTCGAGCCAGGGCCTTTCCTTCAATATGATGGTCGCAGCACCCTTCGTGGACTTCGCTTAACATGTAGTCCGTCTGGTAAGGGCGTAGGCACTTCAACAGAGGTTGGCTCAGCCCTTTCTTAAATAGTCGTCCATCTATTATCGCATAGTTGGCCGCTTCCCTTCTCAGCGCTTTTGCAGCCTTGTCGTCATCAGGGAGTTTATCGTTTTCCAAGAAGTCGGTGATTGGGTCCATCCATGAGGAGACGTCGGCCGTTTAGGTTATGTGTAAAGTGACTGTTGGATCTTTCACTAAACCCTATATTAGGAGATCAGCTCGGGTGTTCCTCTCCCTTGGGACGTGTTGCACCGCGACCTCGTCGAATTCCTCACTCAGCTTTTTTACTTTTTCCAAGTACTTTTGCAGCAGAGAATCCCTAGCTTGATACGTTCCATTAATCTGTGATGTGACGACCTGAGAGTCGCTGCATACCTCCACCCTGGTTGCCCCCGACTTCCCTTGCCAGGACCATGCCACCAAGAAAGGCTTCATACTCTGCTTGGTTATTGGACACCGGGAACTCGAATTTGATTGATTGCTCATACACCACCCCGGTTGGGCTCTCCATGATAATCCCTGCACCTACAAACATTTGGTTGGAAGCTCTGTCCACATGGAGTTTCCACCATTTGCTTGGTACTTCGTGGGGGTCTCCCGTCACTTCCACGAGGAAATCGGCCATCGCCTGGGGTTTGATTGCGTGTCTGGGTTCATACTACAGGTCATATTGAGATAGCTCGATTGCCCAAGTCATCATTCTTCCCGCCAGGTCGGGCTTTTGCAAAACTTGGCGTATCGCTTGATCCGTCCTGACGCCTACCTAATGTCCATGGAAGTACTGCCGCAACCTTCGGGATGAGGTCAAGAACGCATATGCCAACTTTTCCAATTTACTGTATCTCAACTCTGCTCCTTGTAAGGCTTTGCTAACAAAGTAGACCGGCTGCTGAGTTCTCCCTTCCTCTTGTACCAAGATGGCTGCCAAGGCTTCGTCCATCCCTGCTAAGTATAAGAACAATGTTTTGCCATACCTTGGCTTACCGATGACAGGGGGCGCCAAGATTATGTTCTTGAAGTGGTTGAAGGCCTCCTTGCATGCTGGGGTCCACTCGAAAACTATTCCTTTTTTCATCAAGTTGAAGAATGGAAGGGCTTTGGCCGCCGACGCGCCGAGAAATCGAGATAGGGTTGTGAGTCTTCCTGCCAGTCTCTGTACGTCTTTGACGCATCCCGGGCTCGTCATTCGCAAGATTACTTCGCATTTCTCAGGGTTATCATGAACCCCAAGAAATTCCCAGCCTCCATGCCGAAGGCGCACTTGAGGGGATTAAGCCTAATATTGTGTCGTCGGAAGGATGCGAACACGGTTTCTAGGTTGCCGACGAGGTCTTCTGCTTGTGTCGTCTTAACTAGGATGTCATCCACATACACTTCTACCGACCTACCGATAAGGTTACCGAACACCTTGTTCATGATTCTCTGATAGGTAGCTCCCGCGTTCTTTAGTCCAAACGGCATTACCTTATAGCAGTATGTGCCCCCTGGCGTTATGAATGTCATTTTCTCTTCGCTTGGCCGGTGCATCGGGATCTGGTTGTAGCTAGAGTACGCGTCCATGAAACTTAGGAAGCGGTACCCTATGGCCGCGTCCACTAGTGCATCAATGTTACGGAAAGGGAAGCAGTCCTTGGGAAATGCCTTGTTAAGGTCGGAGTAGTCTACGCACATCCTCCATTTTTCATTGGATTTCTTAGCCAGGACTACATTTGATAGCCAAGTCGAGTAATCCAGTTCTCGGATGAACCCCGCTTCTAGCAGACTAGTCGTTTGCCTGGCCACCTCTTCAGCTCTCTCTTGAGACATCTTTCTTCTTCTTTGTGCCACGAGCTTGGCCTCTGCCTTCACAGCCAGGTGGTGTGACATGAACTGGGGGTCGATCCCCGGCATGTCAGCTGGCGTCTAGGCGAACAGATCGCCATTTGCCTGAATTGTCTCCACCAATGGCTCTTTCAAGTTATGTGGGAGGTTTCTGTTTACAAAGGTAAACTTGTCTTCCGAGTCGCCGACCCTAAACTTCTCGAGGTCTCCTTCAGGCTCCGGTCTCGGCTTGTTGTCGATCCTAGCATCCAGATCAGCTAGGAAAACCCCGAACGCCTCTTTTGACTTCTTCCTTAGGTTGAGGCTGGCATTGTCGCACGCGACCGCCGTTTCTAGATCTCCCCTGATGGATCCCACTGACCCATCGTCGGCCACGAACTTCATCATCAGTAGCTTGGTATATATTACTGCTCCGAACTCGTTGATGGTTTTCCTTCCCAAGATAAGGTTGTAGGCCGTGGAGTCCCTTAGAACAACGAACTCTGCCATTAAAGACCTCTTTCCTTGACCTCATCCTATGGAGACCAGGAGGGAGATTGTTCCATCAGGCTTGATAAAATTATCCCCTTTTTAAGTCGGCTTCTCGGATGCCCAGAGCGTCAAACACATATTGGAACATGATGTTTGCGTCGGCTCCGGTGTCAACGAGAATTCGTTTGACCAACCCAGTTCCCACTCTTGCTGTTATTACCATGGGGGGAGTTCTTCGGTACATCGTGGAACCATTGGTCCTCTGGTCCGAATGATATTGTCGGGGCTTTCCCCGGGGGCTCATGGATATATAGAATTAAATAAACCTAAGATTGCAATCATAGAGAAGAGCAACACACAAAAAATGAAATAAGTAGTCCAATGATGTAACCACACAATAAGGCTCAAAAACTCACAAGTTGTATGTTCCTTAACTCAAAAACCATATTCCACAATGTATAAATCATGCAAGTTTTAAAATATTTCAACTCAATTCAAATTGAATTTCAATGCCCTATATAAAGAGTAAGTTTCTTGGAAATTTCATTAAATTAACTAACATTTATTCTATATATGTATATATAATGTGATTGGATGAAATAAGTCAAAAATCCTAAATTTAATTCCTAATTTCAATCAAAGCAAAATAGCAAGTGTATAGGAAACCAAACTTAGGTACAATCATCACATCATCCCAAAATTTAGAGCAAAATGTCAAAATATCCATAACTACTCTATAATACTAAGTGCAAGGTGTTGAGAAAGAGAGATTTACGTCCCAAAGTTGTGGATCATCCCCCTCACTTAAACGTTGCACGGTCCTCCGTGCATGCACTCAATCCGGGGGGTGAAGAGATGCTCTAAGAGGCTCCACCTTCAGTTGGTGGGCACCAGAGCTCCGGGTTGCTGTATAAACACAGAAACAAGAATTGAGGAAAAAGTCATAGCAGTGTGGTATGATAGAAGACAATGTGTGTATTCTAAGTGTGCACGGTTTAGAAAACAACACATTGGTCAGACAAAATGGGAACCACAAAAGCAAAAGAAATAGCATGTTCCTCAACTAAGTGGCCTAGGTTGTAAGTGAAGAAAAAGCAAAGTTTAAAGTACAAGCAACCCTAGGTAACTACAACTAAAATGAATTGAATGTAAAAGATATTGGATATTGAAATTGTGCAAGTGAAAGCTCAAAATTAATATAAAATGGCACAATTTACAATAACCAATCCAATGATGAAAACAAACTACTTATTCATCCTTAGGAATAATGAAATAATCACATGTATAAGGTACTTGTTACAAAAAGTGACAAGTCTTGATAAGAATCAAGTCAAGTCGATTAAAAAAATGCAAGGCATTAACAAGGGACAAATACCTTGTTATGTGATTATATTCACTTAAAGACTATGATGAATAAGTAGTTCAACTCAAATCACTAAATCAAAAGTGCACAATTCATAATCAAGTTGGCAAATAAGGATATAGTTTAACACATATGGTCGCGACAACACACGCATCAAAATCACAATTCAATTAGGCAATCTAATAAAGACTCAATGCTCAATGCACATATTCATCAACAATTAAACCAAAATTCAAGCAAGAAGCAACCCAACAATCATCAACCAAACATTTGCAACTTATTCAATTCAAAAACAACTAAACAAAAACTAACATAATTACTAAAATAAAAATGAAATGTAAACAAAGCAAAGTAAAGCAAGTAGAGAAGAAGGCAAAAGCAAGGGAAGAGAGGGGTAAAAGAGAGAAGAAATAGAAGAAGTAGAGAGAAGAGGAGAAAAGAAGCATAAGAGTAAGAAAATAGGGGCGTGCGTACGCACAGGTATGTGTGCGTACGCACACTAAGTGAATTAGGGGGTGTGCGCTCGCACAAGGCGTGCGAACGCTCCAAGCAGAGAAAGGATCAAGACGTGTGCGTGCGCACAAGCTTGTGCGCACGCACAGAACACTCTTTTTTTCAAAAAAAAATGAAGCGTCAAAGTTGCCAGCTATCACGCCGTCTGTGCGTATGCACATAGGTCCGTGCGCATGCACAGAGGCAAAAGAATGGGGGATGCAGACAGACAAGTCGTGCGAATGCTCCCACCAAAAGGGGCGCGCTGGTGTGTGCACGCACAAAGGGGTGCGTGCACACAGAACGCAAAAATTGGGGTTGTGTGCATATGTACAGGTGTGTGTGCACGCACACGCTCTGTTTTTCTCAAAAAATTTTAGTGCTCTAAGGCACCAAACTTGAAATCCAAAATAGCTTTTCAACCCCAAAACATATTATTCACCCAAAACACATGATCTAAACTAGAATCTAAGCAAATTAAGCTTGAAATTAAACTAAACCTAAGCTATCTACAAGAGACAAAATGCAATAAATTGAAACTATGTACAAAGAGACTGTTAGAAAGGTGTTACCATGGTGGGGTATCTCCCACCTAGTACTTTCATTTAGAGTCCTTAAGTTGGACTTAATTGGGAAGCTTTAAAAATGTTTGGGTCTCTAAACTCTCCATTGATTGCACCAAGCTTTGGTGGAGTGTCCAAGAAGCCATGAGCTCCCAACAAGAAAAACAAAAAGCAAACAAGAGAAACATATTCACAATGGCAAATAAAAAGTAAGATATTCACATACTAACATATTTACAAAAGCCAAAAACAAGCAAGCAACATATGTACAATCAACCAAAAATAAGCTATTTACATATTAATATATTTACAATAGCCAACAGCAACACCATTGCAACTCCCCGGCAATGGCGCCAAATTTGATAAAGAGAAATTTATCATCGATCTAGATTTTAGACCAAATAGAATTCCATCATTGAAAGTATAGTCTAGACCAACGATTAATTCCCAGATCAAATGTTTTAAATTCAAATTATAATAACCGAGATCGAGAGTAATTCAACCTCGGGTCGTTCTCCCTAAGAGTTGCAATTAAGTGTTCATCATTGGATATGGAAGAGAGCATGGGGAATTGTGAATGCAAGAGAGAAGCAAGAAATATAAATAGCAAGAAATTAAATAAGCATGCAAGGAATTAAATGGAAAGCAATTAAAAGCAATGAAAATGGAGATTAAATGCTAAAAAGGACTCTTGGTGAGAATTGGAGAATTTGGGATTCCTATCCTAGTTATGGACCACAAACATGGTAATTGTGTGGAATCAATCCAAATTAGTCAATCCTCCTTGAGAATTAGTCAAAAGGGCATAATTGGTCTCAATTCATAAGTCCTAGTCAACTCACTAGTCAATGGAAACCAAACTAATTAGCCGTTACCACAATGCGGAATGGACATCCACAACTCAATTCCACCCAAACAACCAATCTCTCAACTAAGAGTGTGAAAACTAAACATGAAAGAATTTAGACATCAAAGCAATAAAAGTCAAAAGCAATAAAATGCAAGAAAACCTCTTGGCAAGTAATTGAGAGCTAAGGTTACCTATCCTAGACATTGACCACAAACATATGATGATTATGAAAAGTTAATCCTACTTAGTCAACCTTACATCGAAGATAAGTCAAATAGGCATAGTTGATTTCAACCCCTAAGTCCTATGTCAACACTAAGGGGTCACATAGTGTCAAGGGAGACCAAATCAACTAACTACTCTAATGTATCAAACATGAATGGACATCAATAGCTCAAGGATCACCAAACTCATCAATTTCAAGCCAAGAGTGTAGAAAAACTAAGTGAAAACTAAGCCAAGTATTTTATCAAACACTTGGTGTGCATGAGAATAAAATAATATCAAATTGCAATAAAATAAATTCTAAAACTACCAAAGCAAGAAAGTGACCATGACAACTAAAGAAAGCAATAAATGACATGAAAACATAAATTTGCATTAATTGGAATTATTTTAACAAAAGTGTTCATAACATGAAAATTGACATAAAAGAGGAAATAACAAAAGAGATGAAGAAGATAAAGACAATAAAGCATGGAAACATAAATGAAATTATACTAAGACAAAAATTAAAGTGCTGAAATTAAAAGGAAACTAAGCTAAAAAACCTAATTCTAGAGAGAGGGGGGAGCTTCTCTCTCTAGAAAACTACACTAAAACATGATAAAAGCTAAACCTAATTGCCCCCTCCCCTTTCTCCAAGCTTCAATTTGGCTTGAAATAGCTTCAGAAATGAGTTGGATTGGGTTTTGGGGGCCCAAAAATCACTGCCAGCGAGTTGCAATTAATGAGGTCACGTGCAGGGACCTGTGCGGATGCACAGATGTGTGCGTCTGCACACATGCTGAATCCTGACTTGTGCGTACTTGTGCACGAAATTGCAATCACACTTTTGCAATTCCGCACAACTAACCAGCAAGTGCACTGGGTCGTCCAAGTAATACCTTACGTGAGTAAGGGTCGATCCCACGGAGATTGTCGGCTTGAAGCAAGCTATGGTTATCTTGTAAATCTTAGTCAGGATATCAGAAATTATCAGGATTGATTGTGAAAAGTAAAAGAACATGAAATAAGTACTTGTTTGCAGTAATGGGGAACAGGTTGAGGTTTTGGAGATGCTCCATCTTCTGAATCTCTGCTTTCCTACTGTCTTCTTCTTCAAGCACACAAGGCTCCTTCCATGGCAAGCTGTATGCAAGGGTTTCACCATTGTCAGTGGCTACCTCCCATCCTCTCAGTGGAAATGTTCAACGCACCCTGTCACGGCACGGCTATCCATCTGTCGGTTCTCAATCAGGCCAGAATAGAATCCAGTGATTCTTTTGCATCTGTCACTAACGCCCCGCATTCAGGAGTTTGAAGCACGTCACAGTCATTCAATCATTGAATCCTACTCAGAATACCACAGACAAGGTTTAGACCTTCCGGATTCTCTTGAATGCCGCCATCAGTTCTAGCTTATACCACGAAGATTCTGATTAAAG
>NC_029772.3:98431084-98431260 GCF_000817695.3 Arachis duranensis | reverse complement strand
AATTTGCAACGCCGGTTTGGGCCATCAAATCTCGGGCAAAGTATGGACTATTATACATTGCTGGAAAGCCCAGGATGTCTACTTTCCAATGCCGATGAGAGCGCGCCAATTAGGCTTCTGTAGCTCCAGAAAATCCACTTCGAGTGCAGGGAGGTCAGAATCCAACAGCATCTGCA
>NC_029772.3:98429631-98430107 GCF_000817695.3 Arachis duranensis | reverse complement strand
TTTAAATTTTATTAATTATGAATTAAGAACAAGACTAAAAATAGATATAAGATGAGACTAGAAAATAAAAGGAACAAACAAAAATTTAAATAGGCTCCTAATGATAGAGGTTTTCACAGAGTTAGGACTCAACAACCTTGATTTTGAGAAGTGGATGCTCCCTCAAATGGAGGGGAGAACTTTTGGCGTTTCAGCTCTTGAAGCTCACGCCCCTGCTTCTCTTGTTCCTTCAGCAATTTGCAGAGCATGCAGTTCTGATTCTGCTGTTCTTCCTTCAGTTGCTCCATAGTTTCTTGTAACTTGGTGATAGATGCTTCTAGGCTGGTCCAGTAGTCAATTTTTGGGAATTCAGGGAGGAATTCCTACGCCCTCCTCTTGATAGAATTGTCTTGCATTTGTCCTTCCATTGACTTCTTGGTGATTGGATGTTCAATGGGTATGAACTCATCTACTCCCATCTTCACCCCAGCCTCTTT
>NC_029772.3:98427449-98429317 GCF_000817695.3 Arachis duranensis | reverse complement strand
CCTGATTTTGTCAGGATGGATGTGAACAATCTTTCCTCTGACTAAGGTCCGATGGTCATAGAGAGCAGCTCCAATTATTCTCTGCCTGTCTGTCTGCCATAGATTAGCATAGAACTCCTGAACCATGTTTCTTCCCACTTTCGTTTCAGGATTGGTCAGAATTTCCCAATTCCTGATTCGAATTTGCTCTTGAATCTCTGGATATTCATCTTCTTTCAGATCAAATTTAACTTTCGGGATCACTGACCTCAGACCCATTATTTTGTGATAATGGTCTTCATGTTCTTTGGTTAAGAACTTCTCTTGATTCCAAAGATTCTTTGGATTATTCTCTTTCTTTCCTCTTAAATTGGTTTGTTTTCCCTTAGGAGCCATGATCTTGATGAATCTTAGCTTTAGTGATCACGGAAAAGCACACCAAACTTAGAGGTTTGCTTGTCCTCAAGCAAAAGAAAGGAAGGAAAGAGAGAGGAGAAGAGCAAATTCGAATGGTGTGGGGGAATGGTGAGGCCGAACGTGTTTTTATAAGGGGGGAAGGAGATTTCGAAAGAAATTGAAAGGAGATTTGAGAAGATATGGAGAGAATTTGAGAGAAGGGTGAGTTTTTGAATAAGATTTGGGATTGATTTGAGAGAGATTTGAAGAATGATTTTGATTTTTTGAGGATTTGAAAGTGAATGATGAAAGGTTGAGATGGGTTTATGTAGAAAAGTATGGGTAAGAAAAGGAAAGTTTGAAAAAATTTGATTAGAAAACAAAATCTTGGTCCCCCACCTTTCTGGCGTTTAACGCCCATTTGTTGCCCATTGTGGGCGTTTAACGCCCAGCCAGGTGCCCTGGCTGGCGTTAAACGCCAGAATTCCCTTTATCACTGGGCGTTTTGCTAAACGCCCAGGATGCTGCACACCTGGCGTTAAACGCCCAGAATGGTGCCCATTCTGGCGTTTAACGCCCAAAATGGCACCTTTACTGGCGTTAAACGCCCAGAATGGTGCCCATTCTGGCGTTTAACGCCCAAAATACCCCTTACTGGCATTTTTTCGCCAGTAAGCTCTCTTTCTCTGCTTTTTGCACTGAATCCTTCTGTAACTCTATGAATTCCTTCATTTTTGATACTTGCCTTTGTAAGAACAAAACATATAACCTGCTAATGACTGGGTTGCCTCCCAGCAAGCGCTTCTTTACTGTCTTTAGCTGGACCTTTTACTGAGAATCACTCAAGTCTCAGTTTTGAGCAGTCCTGCTCAAAATTGCTTTCAAGATAATGCTTGATTCTCTGTCCATTAACAATGAACTTTTTGTCAGAATCAATATCCTGAAGCTCAACATATCCATATGGTGACACTCCTGTAATCACATACGGACCCCTCCACCGGGATTTAAGTTTTCCTGGAAACAATCTGAGCCTAGAGTTGAAAAGCAGAACTTTTTGTCCTGGCTCAAAGACTCTGGATGACAACTTCTTGTCATGCCACTTCTTTGCCTTTTCCTTATAAATTTTTGCATTTTCAAAGGCATTGAGTCTGAACTCCTCTAGCTCATTTAGCTGGAGCAATCTTTTTTCACCAGCTAACTGAGCATCCATGTTTAGGAATCTGGTTGCCCAGTAGGCTTTATGTTCCAGTTCCACGAGCAGATGACAGGCCTTCCCATACACCAACTGGTATGGAGAGGTTCCTATAGGAGTCTTAAATGATTGGTATGGAGAGGTTCCGATAGGAGTCTTGAATGCTGTTCTGTATGCCCACAGAGCATCATCCAAACTCTTTGCCCAATCCTTTCTTCGGGCTATCACAGTCCGTTCCAGGATTCTTTTTAGCTCTCTATTAGAGACTTCAGCTTGCCCATTTGTCTGTGGATGATACGGA
>NC_029772.3:98426362-98427261 GCF_000817695.3 Arachis duranensis | reverse complement strand
TTGCCCCATACATCAAACAATTCTATCTCTAATATCCCTTGTTGAGGCATGGCATATCCGTGAGGCAAGTTACCAGCTCTTTGGCAACTGTCACAGTTACGCACAAACTCTCGGGAATCTTTATAGAGAGTAGGCCAGTAGAAGCCACATTGGAGGACTCTTGTGGCTGTTCGCTCACTTCCAAAATGTCCCCCATACTGTGATCCATGGCAATGCCACAGGATCCTTTGTGCTTCTTCTCTGGGTACACATCTGCGGATCATTCCGTCTACACATCTCTTGAAGAGATATGGCTCATCCCATAGGTAGTACTTGGCGTCTGAAATTAATTTCATTCTTTGCACTCTGCTGTACTCCTGTGGTATGAACCTCACAGCTTTATAATTTGCAATATCTGCAAACCATGGAGCTTCCTGGATGGAAAAGAGTTGCTCATCTGGAAAAGTCTCAGAGATCTCAGTAGAAGGGAGGGACGCCCCAGCTACTGGTTCTATTCGGGATAGATGATCAGCTACCTGGTTCTATGTCCCTTTTCTGTCTCTTATTTCTATATCAAACTCTTGCAGAAGCAGCACCCACCTTATAAGCCTGGGTTTTGAATCCTGCTTTGTGAGTAAGTACTTAAGAGCAGCATGGTCAGTGTACACAATCACCTTGGACCCCACTAAATAGGATCTAAACTTGTCAATGGCATAGACCACTGCAAGTAACTCTTTTTCTGTGGTTGTATAATTCTTCTGTGCATTATTTAGAACACGGCTGGCATAATAAATGACGTGCAGAAGCTTGTTATGCCTCTGTCCCAACACTGCACCAATGGCATGGTCACTGGCATCACACATTAGTTCAAATGGCAATGCCCAATCTGGTGCAGAGATGACTGGTGCTGTGACCAGCTT
>NC_029772.3:98423968-98425474 GCF_000817695.3 Arachis duranensis | reverse complement strand
CATATTGATCTCTTCTACCAGATAGTCAATAATGTCAGCGCCCATGCATTCATTTGGTGTGTCTGGATGCTGCATGGCTTTTACAGCATTCAACTTGAACTCTTCCTCATTGACTCTCAGGGTTACTTTCCCTTTTTGTACATCAATGAGAGTTTGTCCAGTTGCTAGGAAAGGTCTTCCTAGAATGAGAGTTGCATTCTTGTGCTCCTCCATTTCCAGCACCTCAAAGTCAGTTGGAAAGGCGAATGGCTCAACCTTGACAATCATGTCCTCTATTATGCCTGATGGATATTTAATGGAACCATCAGCAAGTTGGAGGCATATCCGGGTTGGTTTGACTTCTCCAGTCAACCCAAGCTTTCTGATAGTGGATGCAGGTATTAGATTGATGCTAGCTCCAAGATCACATAGGGCTGTCTTGGTGCAAGCACCTTCTAATGTGCATGGTATCATAAAGCTTCCTGGATCTTGAAGCTTTTCTGGTAAGCTTTTCAGAATGACTGCACTGCATTCTTCAGTGAGAAATACTTTTTCAGTTTCTCTCCAATCCTTCTTATGACTTAAGATCTCTTTCATGAACTTAGCATAAGAAGGTATTTGCTCAAGTGCCTCTGCAAACGGAATCTTTATTTCAAGAGTCCTTAGATAATCTGCAAAGCGGGCAAATTGCTTATCTTGCTCCGCTTGGCGGAGTTTCTGAGGATAAGGCATCTTGGCTTTATATTCTTCAACCTTAGTTGCTGCAGGCTTATCCCTTACAGAAGTGGTTGAAGAAGCCTTTTTAGAGGGATTACTGTCAGC
This sequence comes from Arachis duranensis, assembly GCF_000817695.3. Classification (NCBI taxonomy): domain Eukaryota; kingdom Viridiplantae; phylum Streptophyta; class Magnoliopsida; order Fabales; family Fabaceae; genus Arachis; species Arachis duranensis. Next base: position 98,424,673 of record NC_029772.3, on the reverse strand, counting down.
ACTCTCAGGTGTATGATCCTCCCTTGACGTCTGAACGCCAGGAATGGGTGAAGATTGGGCGTTTAATGCCAACTTCTCTCCCTTTTCTGGCGTTTGAATGCCAGAACTGGGCAAGGAATGGGCGTTTAACGCCAGCTTTCCTTCCCTTTCTGGCGTTTGAACGCCAAAAGTATTCCTCTCTGGGCTCTTACTGTCCTCAGAAGGATTTTGGGCAGTGGCTTGGTTATCCTCTGTCAATTGTTCCTTATTTGACTTCTTGCTCTTTTGAGTGGTGTTGTTCAGTGTCTTCCCACTCCTCAGTTGAACTGCTTGACACTCTTCTGTTATCTGTTTAGATATCTGCTGTTTTGCTTGATTCAACTGCAGTTCTATGATCTTGTTAGCAACTTTAGTTTCATGGAGCATCTCTTTAAATTCTGCTAACTGTTCTGTCATCAGGAGCAATTGTTGATTAAGCTCAGTTATTTGTTCTTGAGGACTAGGGTCATTGACTACTGCCATGACCTCCTCTTTTGGAGAGAACTCATTGCTAGAGTACAAATATTGGTTTCTAGCAACAGTGTCTATAAGCTCTTGAGCCTCTTCAATTGTCTTCCTCATGTGTATAGATCCACCAGCTGAGTGGTCTAAAGACATCTGAGCTTTTTCTGTAAGCCCATAGTAGAAGATGTCTAACTGTACCCACTCTGAAAACATTTCAGAGGG
>NC_029772.3:98403612-98421912 GCF_000817695.3 Arachis duranensis | reverse complement strand
ACTATTATACATTGCTGGAAAGCCCAGGATGTCTACTTTCCAATGCCGTTGAGAGCGCGCCAATTGGGCTTCTGTAGCTCCAGAAAATCCACTTCGAGTGCAGGGAGGTCAGAATCCAACAGCATCTGCAGTCCTTTTCAGTTTCTGAATCAGATTTTTGCTCAGGACCCTCAATTTCAGCCAGAAAATACCTGAAATCACAGAAAAACACACAAACTCATAGTAAAGTCCAGAAAAGTGAATTTTAACTAAAAACTAATAAAAATATACTAAAAACTAACTAGATCATACTAAAAACATACTAAAAACAATGCCAAAAAGCGTATAAATTATCCGCTCATCACGTACGCACAAGTACCTATACGTACGCACACTTAGACTTATGTTCACTATAGCAAATTGCGTATGATTTTGAAGCCCGGACGTTAGCTTTTCAATGCTGCTGGAACCGCTTCATTTAGACTCTGTAGCTCAAGTTATGACCAATTTAGTACAGAGATGTCAGAATTGACAGCTTTCCAAATTCTTCATTTCTTGAATTCTCCTATTTTGCATGCTTTCCTTCCACTTCTTCAATCCATACTTGCCTTGTAAGCCTGAAATTACTCAACAAACACATCAAGGCATCAAATGGAATTAAAGTGAATAAAATTTAGCAATTATAAAGCTTAAAAAGCATGTTTTTACTTTCAAGCACAATTTAGGGAGAATTCATGAAACTATGCTATTTTAATGGATAAATGCAAGAAAAAATTGATGAAATCCACCCAAATAGAGCAAATAAATATCATGAAATGTGGATTCATCAGCCGCCACCACCTGACTGACCTCTTCGTCGTTGATGTACTCCCTCACCATATTTTGAATTTCTTGCATTGTCCATACAGGCTTGGTGCTGAGGTGCTTCCTGAAATCTTCATTCAACAGTCCGTTTGTCAGACACAAACTGGCTACCGAGTCAGTTAGGCCGTCAATCTCCAAACATTCATCATTGAACCTATCCAGATACTTCCTAGTCGGTTCTCTGCTCTTTTGAGTTACCCTCAGAAGGTTGATCGGGTGCTTTGCCTTAGCAATACACATGGTAAACTATGCCAAAAAGCCTCGGGGTAATGTCCACGAAGGTCGTTACAGAACCCTGAGGGAGTGTGTTGAACGACCAGCCGGTCCTGCCAAGGTTACGGGAAAAGCGCGACACCTCACCTCGTCACCCGCACACTCCAGGTTCATCCTGGCCTCAAAGGCCATTAGGTGCTCCTGGCGGTCCTGGGTTCCGTCGCATCTCATATTAGTTGGCTTGCCGAAGTGCTTCAACAGCCGGACCTCGAGAATGGAGCGATGGAAATGTGTTGCTCCCATGATTATAGGGTTTTGTTACTTTCTCGGTTTGTCCCTTCTCTCTTTACGTTCTTCTTCTGTGCGTCTTTCTAGGGAACGAGTATAGATTATCGGGTCTTGTCGTCTCCTGGTACTTTCCTGTTTTTCCCTTGGCTCTCCTACTCTGCAATGTTTGGAGGGGATTAGGATCCCGTTTGGTATCTGGCATGGTGCCTCTAGGGGCTTCTTGCTTGGGCCTCCTCTCTCCTTCGAGGAGACCGGGAGCAGGCTTGACTTGGGGTAGGGTGATAGCGTTCCCGGTTCGCCAACTCTCTCTCCAAATTTTGCACCCGGTGGTGTAGCTCCTGTATTATTCTTGCGTTGTCGCTTCCCATTCCTCCGAAAGGACACCTTTCTCGGGAGCGGGAGGAGGGCTCCCCACCACGGAAGGGGGATCTCGTACGTTCACGGGAAGAAGCTTGGGATGCCGCCCTGTTGGCCCGGGGGGCGTCATCCTCTGCGCACGGCTCGTCTCCGCCTTGCCCATCCACTGGGCCCAATAGGAAGTCCATTCAGGCCACCTCAGTCAGGTCCCTACAGACGGCGCCAATGTTCGTCTGGTCGGTTATCGAACAGGTTGGGTATACCGAGTATGTGTCACGGAGGTGGGGGACTAGGATCCGAGATTCTGGGGCATGACTGGACTTCCTTGGCTGACACTGGAAGGTGAGTCGAGGAGCTGCACGACCTCCCGAGCTGTTGTGGTGAAGAATGGGGGACGCCACCTGCAAAAAGAACTCCGACGCCCAAGTCAGAATCCGTACAGATGGCAGTAAAAGTGAGGGTATAGTGACGTACTGTGAGGGGACGCTCCCCTTATATACTCTGTGCCTAGAGCGGGCCCCATTGGGTCAGACCTGCCTTCCAGGAAGTTTCCCTTCCCAGCTGTCATGTGCCTTGTTGGAGGAGAGGGAATGTTCGGGTGTTCCCTTCGGGTCGGATGTTAAGCGCTCGTCGGGTTGGCCGCTCGGGCTGGGGCGTTGCACCAAGTGGGCCGGGCCAGATTCTCTTTATTATTATTTTTTGTGTGTCTCTTTGTTCCTCTTTATTTTAGTTATATTCATTGATTTCTCTGTATTGATGCTTTTTTTATTTGAAATATCGTGACAATTTAGAGTGTATGTTGTGACCCATGTGATATTCATTAATTTGGTGTATCTTTTTAGATGGTTTATGTTATAATGTGTTTAAGGAGTTGACTTAAAATTATAATATGATATATAAATTTATAATATAATTTATAGTATACTAAAATATTAGGACATTATCATATAGATATTTTTTATTTGTCCATTAGATTCAACTATATAGGATCTTGAAAATTATGTAATTAGTTATTTTCATATAATTATTGTATTAATCATTTACATTAATGACACTATTTTTATAAATTATTTATAAATATGCTATTATTTGTATAATTGATTAAATCCCCTTATTCGTTTAAATTTAATTCTATTGAATTAATAATTTAAGGTGTCATCGCTATTTCTATTTTTAAAGAATTTTTTAATATTATTTAACAATTCTAATAGCATAATAACAATTTAAAAAGATAGAACAAAAAATTTTTTAATGTGAAAATATGAAAAAATAAATAAATTTATTTAATAATTTTTTCAGGATATATATATTTTTGTTATAGATAATTATTGCAAGGCATGAAAAATTATTAAATTCTAACAATAATTATTAAGGATAAATGATTATTATAATTAAAAATAATGTCAATTTAAATAATATATAAATAAATCATGTCAAACATAACAATTTAAAAGGATTATTTTTGAAAGAATATAGTTTATGATATTTAATTTTTTACTTTTTATTTAAAATAAAAGCATAATTACTTAACGATATTTATTTTTTAAATCTATTATGTATGCAATTTTATTTTTTTTTTACAAAATTTTACTCATGATGATAATTCTTCTAATGGTGTAAATGCGGATAATTGTGTTTTTACTTTTTGATATAATCGATATATTATTAATAATGAATAGTAATTAACCTCTCATATTTTTAATCAAAGCATTTTGATGATAGTTTCTATTATAAATATTAATGAATGATTGTTTCTTTAAAAATAAAATGCATTATGATTTTAGGTTATTTCATAATTAATACTAATACTTGATTATTTCTTTAAAAATAAATTGCATTATGATTTTAGGTTATTTCACAATACTAATTAATGTTCATAATATTGAATTACTCTAAATTTTTTTATTTTCTATCGTTAGTAGTTAATCCCAAATTAAAAAGATTATGTTAAATTGTTGAATAGTCCAAGTATAACCGAAGTTAATTCAGTTTATTTGTTTATTAATATAATTGATTGAAAGTATAACTGATAAATAAGACAAATAAATAATTATAAAAATAGAATGTTAGTAATTACTTAAAATAGATAACAAAATAAGTTATAGGATATTACTTTATTTAAATTATTAATAATTAAAAGAATAAAAGGTCAGTAATTATTTTTAAAATAGACATTAAATTTAATTTTATGATACTAATTTATTTGAATTGTTAATAAAATTTTACTATTTTCAGATTTATATCTACTCAATTTATGTATTTTATTTTATTCAACTTTAACAAAAAATTGAGACGTGTATTTTTAATTATTTATTTAAAAAGTATAGTGAAATGAATTATATCAATTATAATTAATTATCGATAATAACTATCAATTAATTGATTGTATTAATTTGTAAGATGAATAACGTATAATAAATGTTGTGAAATTAATTATAATAAATTAATAATTAATAAATAAAACACTAAAAGGGACTTTTTGAATTGCTTTTTAATAGCTACACGTTTTTATAATTTCACTTTCCCTTTATCTCTTCCTTTCACATTTATTTCTTTTAATTTATTGGACTAAATCAATTATACTCATTATTTGTATTAACTAATTAAGTACTTTTTAATAGGTTATTATAACTGTGTCTTTAGACCATAGGTTAAAAATATTATAAAAAATATTTTATAAAAATTGTCAAAAAATAAATATTTTTAAAATGTGTCCTTAAGACACAAATTAACTAAATTATTTTTTAATTTAATGTGTTTGATTCATTCAGTTGTATTAATTACAACTAATCAATAATTATGTAATTTAATTTTATTAGGATAAATATTTTATCATTTAATATTTTATTTGATTCATTAAATTACATTAATCATAACTTCAAATATTTAATTTAATTAAAATAAATATCAAATTATTTTGAATTTTATTTGATTCATTAAACCAAATTAATTATAACATTTGATTGAGATAAATATTAAATTATTTAATGAATAATATATAAAACAATGAAATAAATGAATTCAATTAATTCAATTTATTATCTTATTATTTTATATAGTTATTTTCTCTCATTTTGTACTTTAAATAAAATATTTGTAATTTTTATTTTTGTTTTTTTATCATAATTTTACTAATATTTTTTATGATTTTGTTTTATATTAATTTTTTATTTATTTTGATTAATAATTCTTAAGGGTATTATTATTTTATTTAAAGATAATTTAAATTTTTTGTAACATTTTTATAAAAGTTGATTAATAAGTTTTTTTAAATATTTTTTAAAATTTTTTTTAATAAGATCGTATTTTGATTTTTCTCTTTTATCCTTTGTATTAATTAATTATATTAATCTTCTATTACAGTACATTTTTTATCTACTTCACATATTATCTTTTCTATCTTCTTTTATTTTTTTCAATTGCTCTTTTTACTTTATTTTTAATTGTTTATTTTACTTTTACTTCTCATGTATAGATTTATTATAATTCATCACAAGTACTTTTTGAATTTAAGTGTTTTTTGGGTTATATTTTATCATTGATGCTTTTATTTTGTTTAGTGTATTTTTTTTAGTCTGTGTTTAATATAATAATCTGTAAATATCATTCTATTATATAAAAATTAAATTTCTGTACTTAATAATAAAACTGTCATGACATGTTTCTGATGGTGTTTTTTTATTTATTTCTTTTAACTCATTAAATTCAATTTATTATAATAAATTAATTATATCAACTAATTTATTTGATTAATTATTTAAATATCATACAATTTATTATAATTTCTATCAATCAATTAATTGTAATTCAAATTGAATGATTATTTTGTTACGAAATTATTATTTCCTAATCTATTTATGGGCAATACATATATTAATTATAATCGCAAATTAAGTTATTTTACATTAAATGACTAATATAATGGTCATCTCATCTATTATCATAAATGCTGAATTGAATAAGTCACTATTACTTTTGATTTAGAATCAAATAAGAATAAAACTAGAGATATTATTTTATTTGGCCTTTAGGGTTTAATGGGTATCACATTCAAATATAAATAGTAACTTCCGAATTTTGGTCTCCAACACATCAAAGTCACCCCGTAAATCTTTTTCCATAAAAGGAATTGCGATTCAACTCTATCAGATCAGGGATACAGAAGGTTTTCAAATAACAAGTGAATGGTCTGAATTTGCACGAATTCTAAATGTTCGAACTTACGATGTTGTTTCAGTTGGTTGTTGATACGAGAATGACTCTAATCTATATGTGTCTAAAGACTAGAATAGATTAAATATTATTTAAGTAATTTATTTCTAATATTGGTATTTGATTATATTAGTTTTAGAAAAATTTAAATTGTTGACTCAATTTATATATTACGACTATTCTTTTTTAATATATTATTTTTATATTTTTTAATATAAAATTTCTTTTTTTTTTTTCTAATTTTTAAGTTTATTTTCTTTCTTGGATATATGTATCACCTTTTTTTCTTATTTTATATTTCAGATTAGTAATGTAATTATTAAGAAAAATATATTTAAAAAAAGAAATATTAAAATATCACTATTTAAAAAAAAAGAACGATACGTGAAAAAAAAGAAAAACGAAAAATTAAAACATTACTATTAGAAAAAATATTGTTAATATGCATATGAATGGGGTTGGAATTGAGGAATATATATAGATATAAAAAATAAAAAATTATTATACGATTGTAGAATAAAAAATAATCATATATAAAACGAAATAATTATAACAAAAAATAATTAATATATTTAAGATAAGTCGATTATTTTTCATGATTTTTTCAAGTGATACTAGGTCTATTTTATAAATATTTTTTGTTCATATTTTAGGTTTATTTGATAAGTAAACCCTTGTCCCTTGCACGAGACGGTACGATTTTATAGATTTATAAGTGCTAATAGCCTTTATATTTAATTTGTTTTATAGTGTGACAATAGCCAATATATTTGTTGGTGAATTTAACTATTACTATATTATTTATAATCACATTTAGTATATATGTCTGATTTATTGAAAAAATAGATTATTAAAACTGATTAATAACTATTTGCGTTAATCCAATTAACACTAGATTAGAAAAAATAATGCATAACATATTATTTTTTTATTAATCAAATTATTATTGATCCAACCGTTATAAATCCAACATCATAAATCGGCATTGTAATTCATAAATCGGCATTATTCACGTTATTATTCAGAAAGTTGCCGTTATAGTTCAGCATTACAGTCATTAATCGGCAATAAACGCCATTAATCGGCAACTTACGTTACAACTCAGCTTAACAGACTGCTTCCCAAAAGTGAAACGTCCAACCTAACATTTCACCCTTATCATTGCTCTTTAATACAGGCAATAAAGCATAAGCATAACCGACTTGCACATTTCACCCATAAAAGGTATGATCTTCCATCCTAAAAGGATACATTGAATTCTCAATACTGACTTAAGTTTCGGAGTGCCTTTGCAGGTACACTCCCCCTGTTTCTTGCTCAAAGCTCTACGCCATTGGACACCCTCTTGGAGTAAAGCTCGGATTACCACAAAGTTCGAAGGTCGGCACTAAAGATAACAACTCGGCGTCGATTCTCAAAGACCGAGCTCTTCCTCCAGGTATCCATACAAGAACAATTGGCGCCCACCGTGGGGCCGAGAATATAATCCCTTCCATAAATCATCGGCCTCAAGGTTCTCGCTCGAAGTCATGGCTGAACAGCTTCCACCCACGCCATCCGAACTCTTTCAGATGGTGATCAAGCTACGGAAAGCCAACCAGTACATGGCCGAAAAGAACCAAGGAATGGCAAGTCAAATTGCTAACTTGAATAACACCCAAATCGAAAACAACAACGATCGGCAATAACGAACAGAAGAGGCCGAGCATCAGTTAGGGCCGACACACGTCTCTGAAACTGCTCGGCACGAAGAGGAGCAACCCGAGCACAATGACAAAGCTCGGCCAGAAGACAAGGACGATAACAAGAAAAATTCAAACCAAAACTCGGCAACACAGCATGGCCGAGATAAAGACCGACCGAATACCAATCACCCCGACTAACCTATACGCATTATTAATTGTATCTCCGAAAGTTTTGCAGGTGGAAAAGCCACAAGCTCGGCAAGACAGAGATCCTATAGAGCTATGCTCGCCATAGAAGCTGACCAAACTCAACAACAAACACTACCACAATCCCCATAGATAACATTCCAGACAGCTGATCATAACAACAGTATAGCAGATGATCCAGTTGTAATATCCCTACAGCTCGGAGATCTCCTAGTAAAAAAGGTATTGCTGGACCCAAGGAGCAGTGTCGACGTTCTCTTTTACTCAACATTCCAGAAAATGAAACTGAGTAGTAACATCCTCCAATCTTCCACCGGTGACCTGGTAGGGTTCTCAAGTGAGAGAGTCCCAGTTATGGGCTCTGTGTGGTTACTAACCACACTTGGTGAGTTTCTCTCGTAAAAAACTTCAGATATTCAATACTTGGTGGTTGACTGTTTTGGTCCTTACAATTTAATACTTAGCCGACCTTTTTTAAATAAGTTCGGTGCTATAGTATCTACAATTCATCTTTGTGTTAAGTTCCCTTTGTAGGATAACACAATTGCAACCATTCACAGTGATGCCCGAGAAGCCAGGGAATGTTACAACAACAGTCTCAAAAGACCTAACCGAAACACAAAATCTCATGTTCACAACATCGAAAACATGAACGACCTACCAATCCTGGCCGACCTTGATCCCAGAGCGGGAACCCTTGAACGACCAACTCCAACAGAAGACCTGCATAAAGTCTATTTCACAGAAAGCATGGACTAATTCACATACATCGGCTCAACATTATCCTCAGAAGAAAAATCGTAAATCCGAACATTCTTACAGCAAAATGCCGACCTATTTTCCTGGACCCCAGCTGATATGCCAGACATCGATTCATCCATCATATCACACAAGTTGGTGTTAGATCCATCTGTCCGGGCAATAGCATAGAAAAAGAGAAATCTCGGCCATGACCGAAAACAAGCCTCCCTAGAAGAAACCAAGAAGCTCATTAACGTGGGCTTCATCCGAGAGATCAGATTCACAACATGGCTGGCGAATGTAGTCATGGTTAAAAAACATAACGGTAAATGGCGCATGTGTGTTGATTTTACCGATCTCAACAAAGCATGCCCAAAAGATTCCTACCCTTTGCCTTCTATTGATTGCTTAATTGATAATGCTTTTGGTTTTGAAAAACTCAGCTTTATGGATGCATATTCTGGTTATAACCAGATCCAAATGCATCCATCCGATCAAAATAAGACAGCTTTTATTACTGAATATGGAAACTATTGTTATAAAGTCATGCCATTTGGCCTTAAGAATGCAGGTGCGACATATCAATGTTTAATGGACAAAGTCTTCGCCAAACAAATCGGCAGGAACATTGAGGTCTACGTTGACGATATGGTCGCCAAGATAAAGATCGGCAACAATCACCTTGATGACCTCGCAGAAATCTTCGAACAACTAAGAAAGTACAACAGGTGGTTAAACCCTGAGAAGTGCACATTTGGGGTCTAGAGCGGCAAAATCCTCGGCTTCTTGCTCAGTAGCCGAGGTATCGAGGCAAATCCAGAAAAATGCCAAGCTATTTTAGACATGACAAACCCACAAACCATCAAAGAAGCCCAGCGGTTAACAGAGAGACTTGCTGCCCTCTCTAGATTTTTACCTCGCCTTGCTTCTAAATCTCTATGTTTTTTTCAAACTTTAAAAAAGAAAAAAGCTTTTCAATGGACCGATGACTGCGAATAAGCATTCAAAATTACTAAAGAAAATCTTTCAAAATCGCCAATCTTACAAACCCCCCTTTAGGGGGAATCGTTATTCTTATATTTATCTGTCACTAACTGGACTATAAGCTCCGCTCTTATTGCAAAAAGGGAAAAGAAGCAGTTCCCGATCTATTTCACCCGCAAAACATTGCAGAATGTCGAGCTTCGATATCCGAGCATTGAAAAGCTGGCCCTAGCCCTTGTCTTCTCGACCAGAAGACTCCGACCATATTTTCAGAGCCATGAAATCCATGTTCGGACAGATCATCCCTTGCGACAAGTCCTTCAGAAACCTGAGCTTGCTGGACGACCAGTAAAATGGTCGGTAGAGCTATCAGAATTTGATATCAAGTACGAAGGTCGAACATCTATCAAGTCCCAATTCTTGGCCGACTTCATCGCCGAGTTCTCAATTCCAAACACAACCGAAGATTACATCGAATGGTCCTTATTCATCGATGGGTCCTCTAACCCACAAGGATGTGGAGCAGGTATCATACTTGATGATAGCCACGGCAACGTCATCGAACACTCCCTCAATTTTTCATTTAAAGCAAGCGACAATCAAAGTGAGTATGAAGCCCTAATTGCCGGCCTTAAACTCGCTGCCGACCTAAACATTACCGAACTTAAGGTATACTGCGACTCCTTACTCATCGTCCAGCAGGTAAACAACTTATATCAAGTAAAGGACCATTTGCTTTCAAAATACCTTGACATCGTACAAAAATTACTTTCAAATTTTTCAAAATACGAAATACAGCACATATCTAGGGAGAGTAATGGCCGAGCTGACATTCTGTCTAAACTCAACAGTATTCAACCAAATGTGTTATCCCTTTATCAGTCAACATTGCTTAAGCCAAGCGTCGAACTCACAAAAATCTTAAGTGTAACACAGGAAGCAGATTGGAGATCTTCATATATAGATTATCTTTGGACACAGATCTTTCCAGGTGGCGTCGAAAATGTTTGACACTTTCGCCGACAAACCTCCCTTTTTACAATTTATAACAATTGCCTATATAGACGAGGATTCCCTCGTCCGTTACTAAAATGTCTTTGCAGAACAGAAGCCGAACTTACACTCGCCGAGGCACATGAAGGGATCTGTGGTACACACCTCGAAGCCCGAAGTCTGTCTTCAAAAAACCTTAGAGCTGGATTATACTGGCCCACAATACGACAGGATTGCCAATTAAAAGTAAAAAGCTGTAATAACTGCCAAAAACACAGTTCGATCACACATCTCCCGGCCGAACTCTTACATAGTTTTGAGGTAAGTTTGCCCTTTAATCAATGGGGGCTCGACAACCTCGGTCCCTCCCCTCTAGCGGCAGGGCAGGTAAAACTTTTTTAATCTTAGCAACTAATTACTTTTCCAAATGGATAAAGACACAATCTCTAACAAAGATCACATTGCAACAAATGATTTCTTCTTTATGGAAAATATTATCAGCAGATTCGGCATACATTGGTACATTATCACTGATAATGGTCGCCAGTTTGCGGATCACAAATTCACCTCCTTCTTGCAGGATTTAAAGATCAGACAACATTTTTTATCAGTAAAACACCTGCAGACCACTGGCTTGGCTGAGGCTGCAAACAAGGTTATCTTACATACGTTGAGAAAGAAACTTGACGATGCCAAAGGTCTCTAAGCCGAATTAATACCCGAAGTCATATGAGGATACAACACCACTATCCACTCAACAACAAAGGAAATGCCTTTCCGGCTGGTATATAGGTCGGATCCAATGATACTCGTAGAGATCTCCCAGTCCTCCCTGCGAACTCAATTGGCCGCCTATAGTACGGCAGATACAGGTCGGCAAAACGGCTTGGACACCATTGAGGAAATCTGGTCCTCAATAGCAATCACACACCAAGCTATGCAACAGTATATAGCTCGACAGTACAACAAGAAACTCCACCCAAGGTCCTTCAATGTAACTGACTTTGTGCTGAAACGAACCGAACAAGCCAGATAACCACCTAACCATGGCAAACTAGTAGCTAACTCAGAAGGCCCTTTCCGAGTTATCAAAGTTGTCAGAAACGGAACCTACCGATTACAAACCATAACTCTATGCCTAACACTTAGAATGTTTAACGAGGCTTTCTTACCTACACCTTTATAATAAAAGGTCCATCCATACTTCTAAAATCTTACACTTTATACTTTATTTTATCCTCTATTGAGCATTTTAATCTCTTTTCAAAATAAACATATCATTCTGCTGACTTCTGTTCAGAGTCGAGCTCATCAGACTCCGCCAATCAAATTACAAATTGCCGATCTTTATCCAGAATCAAACAACCTGGGTAAACAGATAGCCGATCTATAACTAAACAGATCGGATAAATCGATTGCCGATCTTTATCCAGAATCAAATTGGTCTTTACCAAATTACCGATCTTTCAATTAAATTGGTCTCCCCCCATTACCGATCTATCAGTCAAATTGGTCTTTACCAATTACCGATCTATCAGTCAAATTGGTCTTCACCAAATTACCGATCTATTAGTTAAATCGGTCCGAACCGACCATATAACAAATCGCCGAACTTTATCAGATATCCTTATCTCTTCAATTATATCTTTATTAGATATACATATCAGACACCTAATGACTACGGTGATACCAGACATACATCAAACGTACAAATTCCACCAGATAACTAAAAATCTACCCAATATTTTCATCTTCTTCTTCAGCATCACCATCATACCACTCTTCAGCATAAATAACTGTTTAATAAAGCAACTTGAGCTGGGGGTTCCAAGGCAATATTAGTCACCGAGTTATGAACTCACTCAGAGGCCGACTTATGATTCATTACAAGCTCAACCTGCTTCATTAAACATATTCTCAGGTTAAGCTTGGGGGCTATGATCCGGCCGTTACAAATCCAACATCATAAATCGGCATTGTAATTCATAACTCGGCATATTCACGTTATTATTCAGAAAGCTGCCGTTATAGTTCAGCATTACAGTCATTAATCGGCAATAAACGCCATTAATCGGCAACTTATGTTACAACTCAACTTAACGGACTGCTTCCCAAAAGTGAAACGTCCAACCTAACATTTCACCCTTATCATTGCTCTTTAATACAAGCAATAAAGCAGAAGCATAACCGACTTGCACATTTCACCCATAAAAAGTATGATCTTTCATTCTAAAAGGACACATTGAATTCTCAATACTGACTTAAGTTTTGGAGTGCCTTTGCAGATACACTCCCCCTATTTCTTGCTCAAAGCTCTACGCAATTGGACACTCTCTTGGAGTAAAGCTCGGATTACCACAAAGTTCGAAGGTCGGCACTGAAGATAACAACTCGGCGTCGAGTCCCAGAGACCGAGCTCTTCCTCCAGGTATCCATACAAGAACAATTATAATTCAAATTAATTTTAAAATTATAATTTCAGTCTTATTACGTGCACGGATAATTATACTCGTTAAAATTAAATTTTAAATAAAAATAAATTTTTTTTAAAAAAAATTAAAATGTTTTTTTATATTAAATAATTTTAAATAAATTCTAATTGACAACAAAAATAACAAGTTCGAGAAATGAATTTTAAGTCTAAACTCTAAACCGAAGAGCTACTGCGGCGGCGCGTGAAGCATCTGGCCGGTCCTACATGCATGTTAGAAACTTTGCGCGGTGGTAATATAACAACCACAAATACCCTGCAACTAAGGGAGAAGCAGATATTGTATGTGTAATGACGAACTTGTCCCTACAGATTACGTGTCGAGCCCACTGTCTCCTATAATGGGAATTGCGTGGTGCAACTTGCCATTTGTGGTGGCGATCCCTGTCATTATCGTGCGCCCAATTTATTTTTATATTCAACATCAGATCTCGATTGAAGTCGGTTGAACTCCACCATGTTTATTGCTCAGCCACCAAGAAACGGTTGCTGTTTTGGCCTATTAGCCAAATTCGAATTTCCAAAGGAATCCAAATCAAAGGCAATAATTTCACTTAGTAATAATAAAAAGGGACAAATCATTTATTAATTTTAAATATAGTGTTACTGATTCATTAATAATTGATATTCCATTCATTCATTCGTTATCTCCGCCCTCGCCACCACCATAACCGCCGCAGGTACTCTATCTATGTGTGGTGAATTTGACTGTGTTGTATTGCATGTTTGTTCTCTTTACCCCGTTAATTCCCGCACTTATTCGGCTTCTTACTTTCTCGGCATCGTTTTATCTTTCTTCTGCTGTCATGTCTAGATAAAAGAATGATTTTGCTTTCCTTTCCATCAGAATATTCTCATTTGCACTTTATAAAAGCTCTCACGTCCTCTTCAACTTTTCTGGTTGTGTTTCAAAGAGAAATTCTGTGCATCCGTGCAGAACTATTACTACAATCTACAAATGCTAATTGCTATCTCCTGTAATTTTTAATCCACGAGGAGTTCATTCATTCATTATAAACTAACATTTTTTGGCATCTAAGTTAAATTTCTGTCCTGTTTCTTAGGCAGTGACTAGAGTAATAAGTGATAAACCTGGTTTTTAATGCATTCATTGCATATTAATCTTAACAAATACACTCCTTGTTGTAGCACCAATGACAGCTGGGAATCAAGAGCAACAAATTGAACTACTAACATCGACCGATGACGATCATGGTGGTGTTATTGTTGAATTGGATAAGCCTATGGACTCCACAACCTTTGTCCCCATTCTCAGGGCTTCAATTTCACACTGGAAAAAGCAGGTATTCTTTACCTTCAGCTTGCATGTTGAAATTGATATCATCTTATGATGGATGCATGGTTGGTACAATTCTTGATTTGATAAAATGCTTGCTGCTATCTAGAATCTACGGCTATGTTTGTTTTGAATTATTTTATTATCATTATCTTGCAGGGTAAGAGAGGCCTGTGGGTAAAAGTGCCTATTCATTTAGTCAATCTTGTTGAAGCTCTAGTTAAGGTGAGCTTGATCAATGATTATGGAAAATTGTGTTCAGCTAATGGACCTACCTTGTTTCATTCGGTTCTAACTTTTTATATGAACCATTATTTATGAGGGGATTAAATGCAGGAAGGATTTTGGTATCACCATGCAGAACCAAATTATTTGATGCTTGTACATTGGATAGCTGAAAGTGTAAACACTATTCCAGCAAATGCCACACATCGAGTAGGGGTTGGTGCACTTGTTTCGAATGAGAAAGGAGAGGTATATCCCCATTATTTGTTATAAAATGTTCATGTTCTAAAATGGGATGGAACAGAAATTATAAAATTTGCCACTTCATTCCAGTTCCTGTGAAGAACGCTATATTTCAGTTTTTGTGAAAAATGGTGACTAATCTGTATCTTACTGCCAATAATTCTTGGGAATCCAGCTCTATTAGCATTCAGTGTTAATGTCTCATTTATGAATTATCAAATGTTTGGTAGATCCTTGTGGTTCAAGAAAAGACTGGACATTTTCAAGGAACTGGATACTGGAAACTCCCTACTGGAGTTGTTGATGAGGTGAAAAGGATTGGATATCTTTCTTCATATTTGACAAGTTATTCTGTGCGTATATAATCTACTCATTCAACCTAACAGGGGGAAGATATTAATGCAGCGGTGGTAAGAGAAGTCAAAGAAGAAACAGGAGTAAGTAATCTCTTTATGGAACCTTTTAAATGTGGTATCATTTTAAATTTGGCTATTTAATCAGGTCTAACATCGTCAATCTAAGCTTATTGACTTCGAGTTCTCTCAATTTCTCAGATTGACTCAGAGTTTGTGGAAGTATTGGCATTCAGGTAGCATTTTTACATAAACTTCATTCTTGTAACGTGTTTGAAAAGGAATGGTTGAATATGGCGACTTCAGGTTGGAGGCTGCATTAGCTGCAAGGTTCAAAACAATTGAAGAACAATAGGAAATTCTTAGCAACTTATTAGCACCTTATTCAGATAATGTTGGCTCCACCTTTGGTCTTGCATGGTTCATTTGAAAGTTCTAAACTTGCTAGTGTTTCCTTTTCCATACACACTACTATTGATAAAATGGTTTATGGGTGAAAATATGTATTGCTCCCTTATTTAACCTGAATATCTGATGGACAGACAAAGTCACAAGACATTCTTTGAGAAGTCAGATCTATTTTTTGTGTGCTTGTTGCGGCCTCTTACTTCTGACATAAAAATACAGGAGGTTGAGATAGATGCTGCAAAGGTACCTACTATTTAATTTAATTGATGCATACCGCTACTAGCTAAGTATGTTATCTTATCCATTGTTGCTATTATTCTCTGCTGCAGTGGATGCCATTTGATGAATATGCAGCTCAGGCTTGGATGGAGAAGTATGAACTTATGAAACATGTAAATAAAATATACTTGGCAAAGATGAATGGTTGGTATTCTGGATTAACTCCTGTATCTACAACATCACTGCCATCTGATGACAAAATCAGTTATCTCTACCTGAATGCCAAGGGCCTCAAGAGGTGCAATTCTTTGTAAGCATCATCAGCAAATGTTTTTACTCAGTTAGGAATATAATGCTGGAATGGTTTCTGTCTTTGCCATCTTATTTACTATCATTTGATTCATTAAAGGTGAACAAATGCAGGTCTTAGCTTCCTAAGGTTAATTAAAATAACTTCAAATAATTGTATATGTGAATATTGAACCTGAAGTTAGTTTCATACTTCATCTCAAAGTATCTATATTATAGTTGTTTGAAAGGCTATACTAGGCCATTGACCAAAATACCCGAAAAAATGTGAACGTGTACGTTATAAATAACTGGTATGATGTGATTCTTTGGAAGCATCAGAAGCGAACTTGCCTTATGACATCACCCATGACTCAGAGTCATAGTGCTATCTATGTTAGTGCTGAGTAGTGTACATGTTCATGTTCTTGTTGTGCTAAGATGATAATTTCATAACATTGGAACATTACTATTGGCCAAAATGATATTTGTATATCTTTAGAATGGTGTTTTCTCCATTTAGCTTGTACTCAGAAGTTTTTGTATTTCCTTATTTTCGATTTTTGGGACGGTTCTGTAACAAAGAACTGGATTCAAAGAGTATAAGAAATTTCAATGAATCGGATGATTAAGTGGTCTTTTGCATTCCAAAGACTCGTTATAATATTTAATAACTCGATTTTATTAAGTTAATTACTACATTGTAATCATCATTCTATTTTTAAAGAGAATGTTACAACATCAACTACATATAAATCTAAGATCATTGTATAAACATATGATACCACAATAAAGTATTAAACAATTCATGAGAATAACAATTCATTCTTCTAGATTAATTTAACCTGAAAATCAACTCTATAGCCTCTAAAAAATATATGGAAAAGAGTTTATGACACCACGATCTTATAATATATACATTATTTTAAATATATTTTTAATTTAATTTCTCTTTTAGTTCATACTAACTTGAGCATTAGAATTTTTGTAGAAATACTCTCTACTATTAAAAATGACTAACTCAAGACATTAGAAACTTGAAATAGGAGGATGACGAGTTGATGACAATCTCGTGTCTCTAACCTACTTTTTATAATTTCGTTCAGATAACTCTTATACTCGCGTGAGCAAACTTTTAAACAAAAAGATTGATGTTGAATTATCAATCAACTGTATATACCCACTGCACTACAAAATTGTACCGAAAGTCAAAACTATTGGCCTCTCGGCCTTCTGCACCATGATTCAATAAACAATGTACATGCATAAAGTTATTAAAGTAGCAGTGTTGCAGTCCCACTCATCAAGGTTCTTCTAGATGCATAATGACAGTCTTTTATACTGTGAAAATTTTAATTATCTATTATTTATCCTTTCTCAAGTATTGAAAAGTTTTAAAAAATTCACAGATGAATACAATTTTATTATTTATTTATATTCACTTACAATAAAAGAGATGAAATTTATCCAAACATAATGGCGACTAAAGAAATTTTCTTCACTCTTTGGCGTATTATCCTGATTGTAATATAATATATAAATTAATAAACTAATATGTACTTTTTTCAAAGGTATCTTCCACCTCTTGGTCCATTGCTTGTTTGACAAAATTCAACAAAATCGATGCCGTTGTTGAAATGGTGATTTGGAATTTGGAGTTTTGCGTGCCTTCACATTGCGTTGAAGCGTCATTCACTGTGTTGAGGGTAACCGGATAAGCCCCGACCTCGAACAAGAGAAGAGAACAAACGAAAGAGGGTTCAAACGTAATAAAACAAAAATGCAGAGAAACCTTTATGATTTAACGGTTATGAATTTTGGGTTCAATTTATAAATTATAATTACTTTAGTGAATGCTACACCGAATGCAAATCTATTACTTAGCTTTGACCAAAGACCACTCCCTAATAGTCATTGATGTTGATCTGATGTCGCTGTCTCTAGATTTCTCTCTCCTCCTTAGATCTTCTACACTTGCACACATAGAGATAAATGAGATCAAGAAGCGTGGAGGCAAGTTACGAAACAAAACAAAAATTAATAGCGGTGTCAGAATTCAGAAACATGAATCTACATAAAACCAAATATGTTAAAGTGTTTGTTTAGGCGTCATTGATAAAAACATATATTTTTTAATAAATTTTTTTATTTTTTAACGTATTTGATAAATTTTAATAATAAAAATAAAAATATTAAAAAATAAAAAATATATTTTTTAAAGTTATAATTTATATTTTTTAAAGATTTTTTTAA